>NC_134583.1:123239330-123331830 GCF_037038515.1 Microtus pennsylvanicus
CCGGGGGCCGCGCAGGGAGGGGCGGAGAGATATGAAGGGGGAGGGCGGAGCCGCTGGTCACGCCCAAGGCCACGCCCCTTTGTGCTCTTTGCGGGACCAGAATGTTTTTACCTGAGAGGTTCCTGTTAAAGCGAGGTAGGGTAGCAACTTAAGACTTCAACTCATGAACCAGGCCTGCCGGGTGGGCCCCTCGGGACCTCGGTCTAGACTCTAGATGTTCTAGACTGTAGAGCATCTAGGAATCCCAGAGCCCGACGAGCGCCCAGGGGTTAAAGTGGGGAAAAGGAAGTAATGGGAGGTGGGGATGGGAAGGCAAGGAGACCGGGGTCAAAGAGTAAATGCCATCCAGGAGGCTTCTCGCTCCTTGGAAAAGTTTCTTCCCTGCCCCAAGGAGGACCCAGACCTTTGCAGCTAGGCACCCCAAAACTACCTACTTGTGGAGATGGCCTGTATCTGTGGTTGCTGCCGAGGGGTGGAGAGGCGATTGCTGCTTCACTAAGCTCTGGGGAGCACAGTTCTGCTTACATTTCACAAATGCCCCCCCACCACCACCCACGGTTTAAGCAGACCAGCAAACAGCTTCCGGATTCCGTTCTTAGTCCAGGCTTAGGGAACTCAGGGTGAGGAACCTGAGACAAAATGGATTATTGATTGAAATCCTGGCCCTTTGAAAAAAGACACACCCGTGGAGTGGGGTTGGGGGAGAGAGAGGTCGGTAACCAGCCCCGAACTGGAATCGGAGAGGAAAGGAAATCTATTGACCCAAATCAAATGATTTGGCATTTAAACTCATGGGCTTCTAACTATTACTATCCCCATTATACAGGTGGAAAAATCGGGGGTCAGAGTTTAAGTTGAGCTCAGGGTTATCCTTGGGAACCTATCTTTGAGACCAAGTTTGTCACCCTTCAGACCTCTCCATGATAGGAAGCCTGAAGGTTACCATGGGTTCCAGAACTGGGTAGAGGGTGAGAGAGAGATAGGAGTGAGAGACCTTGGGAACCCTGTCTACTGGCAAAGACCGGCTGTGGAGGCTGATGCTTAAACCCTCCACAGGGGATGGAGACCTATAGACACAGGCTTCTGGGTGGGTGAAACCATGAAAAGGAAAAACAAAAAACCCAGTAAGTTCTGCAAACTGTTCTGGGGGAATTGTGGGAAGGGGGTCAGAAAGTGTCATGGGGTGCACATCTTTTTAGCACTCAGGAGACAAAGGTAGATGGGGGTCTTTGTGAGCTCAAGGCCAGCCTTGTCTATGTAGCCAGTTCTAGGGCAGCCTGGTCTACAGAGTCAGTTCCAAAACAGCCAGGGCCTCATAGTGAGAAAACTGTCTCAAAACAAAAACCAAGTCACTAAGGATGTGTAGGATAAAACCCTTCAAGTAGGAGCCAGGGAGGGGGCTTCATCAGAAAAAAAATCAGCAGTAAAATCACCCTGAGTGACCCAACCCTGAATGCAGAGTCAAGAGAAAGAGTGGCTGAGCAGAGATATGACAGACCACAAAAGACAGACGACAGACAGACTCTTCGGTCTCAGTGGATCACAAGTCTAACTGGAGTAGACGGGAATCAATACTGGGAGTGGGAAATGAAGGCACAGCTCATTTCTTTGCATGCAAAGGATGGGCTGGGAAATAGGGCGACAGAAAGAGGGGATGAAGGGAGGAGCTGAAAGAGCAGGGGACCTCCCTTGGAGACAGATTGAGCATCTGCCTCCCTCAGTCGTGGGTGCTAGTCCACCCTCCACCCTTTCCTCCTAACCTGCATCCATTTGCCTGACAAGGAACAAACTGACTCAGTTAACAAATATTTGGGAAGAGCTTGCACTCTGCAGTCCTCATAACAAGGTTGTGATGTCCACACTAGCGCACCTTCGTGGCACAGAACAGAACATTGAGACCAGCTTTAATTTGATCAAAGTTACTCAATTAGCAGAAACCTAGAGTCTCTGAACCCTCTCTCTATACTAGCATAGGAGGTCAAGATACAGGGGCCTTGCTCCAATCCCCCATTATGGCCATTTTTATGGCCTTGGTCAATACCCTGATTCAGGGCCTCAGTTTCCACATCAGTGAAGTGGGAGAATGCTGCCAATGCTCACCAGCAGCCTTTTTCAGACCAGAAGATCCAAAGTTGTGTGATTCATCCTCAACGACCCCCATTTCCTGGTTCTCGCTCCACGCACGATTCCAGCTCCCTACCCCGCCCGCTCCCGGCGAGCCCGCGTGTGACTTTAACGCGCGCGCGCAGCTCGGCCCGGAAGGTCACCTCCTTCATCACGGATTCTATTTGCATCCGGAATCGCATGTACATGAAAAATGTGTCCGCGTGCGGCCCCGACTGCAGACGCAGATGAAATTCTGTGCCGAGCCTGATGCGCGGTAACCTTTGCAGATGGCGCCGCTATTGCTGAGAAATGGATTGCTTAATAAAGCGTATCATCCGGCATATTTGCTGCTTGGCTAGCCAAATAGAAGTTGTTTTTTGCACAAATTTCCTTGTCAAATTTGTCAATGTTCATGTCATTTTTGCTTTAGGTCACAGAGCAAGGTGCAAATTCCTGGCATCTTTACTAGTTGCAGCCAATTTCGGCGATTTCGGCGGTGACGGGGATTCTCCGAGGAGTCGCGAGCCCACGTGCGCCCGCCTGTGTAGCTCAGAGAGCTCAGCCCCAGCACCTCCTCCAGGAAGCCCGCTGGGCCCATCCCAGTTTGAAGGAAAGGCTCAGGGGCTGGGAGGAGGGCGTTTTCCTTAGCTTAGTGAAGGTACCCAGATGCCTCCCCCTCCCAAACACAGAGTGCCGGTTACACACAGGGTTTGAGGTCCTCTCTGCCAATTCCTTTACCCAAACGTGGGAGTTCTTCTGTTTCCCCCAAAACTCTACAGAAGAACCCCAGGAGGTGGGAAGGGGAACATTTTTGTTATTTCACAAGAAACTTCTTTGCCCAGTGCCCCCTCATTGTACCTCCCACCCACTCCCTCCAACCAGGCTGTTGTACCACCTCCCAGGGCCTTGCCTGTGCTTCCATTCCCTCCTCTTAGGCTTTATGCTCACATTAGCAGATTCCAGGTCACTCTACTTTCTGAGAGAAAGGTAAGCAAACAGGTGTCCCTGGGACAAATGGGAAGGCAAGCATGGTGGCCCGCACCTGTAATCCCAGCAGTCTGGAGGCTGAGGCAGGAGGGTGGCTGTGGGACCAGCCTGGGCTGCAGAGTAAGACCTTGCCCAACAAACAAGCAAATGCAAGTCCAAGCTGGTCGAGAAAACTGGTCATCCTGAGGCATCACTTGGGTGATGGAGCAGTCCAGAGCTTGGTGTATGCGGAGAACCCATGGATTTCCACTCAGCTGAAGTCAACACACAGCACCAGGGTTTGTCAGGCTCTCACTGAACTCAGTACATGGTTCATCGCAGAATCAACCTCAGCAGTCCTGGGAGGCATTTACTGTTCCATTTTGCAGGTGCAGGATCAGTCTAGGAAGGGGACTCAAAGGGTTGTGCGTGTGTGTGTGTGTGTGTGCATGTGTGTGTGTGTGTCTGATGCTGGCAGGCAGGTAGAGGGAGGTCCAAAGAGGGGGCAGGGAAAGGCTGCAGAGATGTAGACACAACAGGATCACCGGAAACTTGTCCCGAGAGACTAAGGGTGGGAGAGGGTGAGCAGGATGGACAGGATGGGCAGTACCCTTAGGGTCATTCATGGAGGATGGGCGTGGGGACAGGTATGCAGTGGATAGGCATCGGAATGAGGCATAAAGGGACAGATAGAGGACATGAGGAGGCAGCCAGCAGTGCAGAAGAGGGATGAAGAGGGGTCGTGGGGGTGTGGATATACAAGGAGCGTGGGTGCACCTGTTGGTGTTTGAAGTTGACAGTCAGGAACATCATGGCCACAAGAGTACCAGTGAGAAGTGACACTGGCTAATTCTGGGTTTCAAGACACTGAGGGTATCTGTATTGACTGTTGTGTTCCCAGGTCCAAACCCAGAGCCTGACACACGGGAGGGGCTTAGGACACGTGAGTGTAGTCACAGTTGGACAAAGAGGTTGGTTGGATACAGGTACCTACCAAGGTATATTGATAACAGTGATGGAGAGATGGGCAGATTTAATATGACATTCTAGGGAAGTCTGGTTTTTCTGTACACTGGGGCAGACTGGGAAATGGTCAGCCCTGCATCCCAGACTGGGATGGGAGCCCAGTAAATTGGGGGGCAGCAAAAACATTAGATGATGGAGGGTAGGGGTAGGGTGGGTGGGGAGGACTGCCGTCGGATTATTAATGGCCGTGCGTTGACTCAATTAAATCCAGCCTGCTTTTGTTGGCAGGCCTCCGCAATTATGCATCTCATTACGGGCGGCCGCCCAAATGCATCCTGGGAGGAGACCAGAACTCCAAATTAACTTTTCTTGGCGCTGCGGGGGGCTGGTTGGCCTGCACTGCCTGCATGGCAGCCAATCAGTGTTGGCTCCAAAGGGGCGGGGTCAAAAGAAGGGCGAAGGTTGGGGGAAGGTAGGCTGCCAGGTCTGGAACAGGGCTAAGCAAGGTAAGTAGATGTTGTCTCTCACGTCCACCCAGAATGTAAGTCCCATACGCACCAAAAGCCTACCTGGATGTTGGGGCTTAGCCTAGCAGTTGAGCCTGTCTTTAGTCCAGCTGTAGGTGGTACACCCTGACTAAGATCACAAAGGACCCCAGTGCCCTTGGTCTCCCTACTTTCCATCCATCCATGGCCTAAACTAAACCAGTACCACTGATACTGCATCATCCCTTCAACCACAAGGTCCCAGGAAGGAAGGTTGGCAGAGCCAAGAGGGCAGCCTTCTGGATGCAGGAGGTTGGCTGCCCTGGCTTCGGCCCTGTTGGGTGTCCCCTGTGTGGTGGGGTGTATAGTGTGTATGCCTGTGTGGTGTTGATGTGAGAGAGCCTGCTCCCATCTTGCCTCTGCAGTTACACCACCGGTATAAAGCGCTTCATTAACCTGTCAGTCAAAGCCCGATTCTCTCCAGCTCTCCCACTCCAGTCTGAAATGGCCCTTGCTCTGTGAGCTCCTGCACATTGTGCCATTCTGGGGCCACGTGGGGCCTCTCCCTGTGCAAACATGGCTGCTGTTAGCTCGATGTGAACCCCTAAATATTTCTGCCTTACCCAGAAGAGTCTGAGGCCTGTGTTGCTGAGGTGAAGTATGTGTACACTTGAATATTGTCTTAGCGTGTGTGTGGCCTTTCTGCAAGCCAAAGGTGTGGAAAGACTTCTGTAAAAGAGAGTATCTTGAAGTAAGATGGGGAGGTGTGGCGTGGAACTGTGCAACTTCAGACTCGTCGCCCCCTGTTTCAGGACATTAGGTGATACCCTGTGCACTAAATGATCTCTGATGTCCTTCTGCCTTGAGTTCCAGTGACTGTGGTTGATTCATGACCTACTCATTTTCACATGTGTGTTTACAAGTGTCTATGTCCTCTCCCCACTATTTTCCCTCCTACAGATCCAAGGTATATGAGCAGAAGGCTGGTTGCTGCAGCCACCCTAAAACCCAGAGGTTGCTCCTCAACTAGAATCTGAGATTCCGCGTGCCACCACCTACTGGTGAGTCCACTCTAAGATGCACAGGTTTACACTCTCACTGGTACTATAACCAAACCCTTCTGGTCTACAGATGTGCAGCTTACAGTATCACCAATGCAGAGACAGACTAAAGGAGGCATGGGCCCAGGCAGTTCCCAGTCTTGCAAACATTGCCTGCAATGCTCAGGGTCCCCTGAAAATTGCAAGCTTCCCAGTTTGGGGGCCTGGGCTTTCTGCCACCTGCCGGGCCCATACAGAGGAAAGAGGTTGTCTTGCCCAACAGGGGAGGGCGCTGTTGACCTCACTTGTGGTTTCTTTATTGTGTGTTAATGAAACCCTGTTTCTTCTGGGTGTTTAATTCTTTCCATCTATTATGTTTAGACAACTCATTAACAATCATTCGTTATAATTAGACTTCAGTTTTAGGCTCCTTTCTCCAGGGAGGCAATGCAAGGCTTTTCCACATCTTTGCATCATAAACAGCTTCCAGGGCTATGGTTACCACCCCATCCTGTCCTGTCTTAGCCCCTGTTCTTCTATTTCCTTTCCTTCTTCCTTCCTTCCCTTTCTTCTGCCCATCCGTGCTCCAAATGTAAGTGTGGAAGTGGAGAAAGGGAATTGGTGAGTGCATGCAGGGCCCCTAAGCGACTCCCATCAACTTTCTGGCCTGGCCCAGTCCTTGCTGAAGGACTGCAGTGGGCAAATGGGAGTGAGAGAATCCCTGGAAACAGTCATCCCACAGACCGTCAAGATGGTGTGCCCGGCGGTTGTGACTCCCACTTCCCCCAAAGCTCTCTGGCTGCAGGCTCCGAGTGCTCCCACATAGACTCACCTATACATGACTATGCTTGCCCCCCCACACACACATGGGTGCTGTGTAGTCTGTGTGCCTGACACTTCAGCCACTTGGCATGGCAGAGGAGTCTTTTGTGATGGTTTTTCCCTTCATGCTAAACTGGCATGCTAGCTCTTACTCCCCTAAATTTCTTTAAGTTTAAAAAGGGGGTCCCTTATCTAACTCTTTGGGTCTTACAATACCGTAGACTCTCACATCCATGAATGAATGTTTGCTGAAAACAACATGGGTATTAGAGCCAGACTTGGTTAAATCCTAGCTCTATGGCTGTCATACGGCACTGGTTTAGCCTCTCCCTGTCTCAGTTTGCTCATCTATAAAACATGGGTAATAACGTCTGCTTTGAAGGGCTCTATGAAGACAACGGGAGACAAGAGAGAATGCAAAGTGCCTGGCATTTTATAGGTGCTTGACCCGTGGTAGCTACAATAATTAATACTAGTGAATGCTTGTATCAATAATTTATGAGTAACTATAATAACAATTTGAGGAAGAGGACTCATGGGGGTATCCTAGGCAACTTCTCTTCTGTTGGGCAGTCTTTTCCAAGGCCCTCTAAATAGTGCATAGGCCGGGACAGGAAGAGCTGGGTGCTGTCCAGCATCACCATTGAGCAGATCATGGGAGAAAGGTTCTCTTTAGATCCGGTTACAACCGGCTCCTTACAGCTTTCCCCACTAAGCCCAGAGCCACCTCAGGCGACTCTGAGCTCCCACCTCCTGTGTCACAGTGGATACCCTGATGGGCAGCCATTTAAGAGTAGAGAGGAGGCAGGATGGACAGAAAAGGAGCCAGGGAGGCAGAGAGGCTGATGGTTGAGACAGGGATGGAGAAAGGCTGGACTCCTCAGAGGCTGCAGGAGCCGCGGGAGGGGAGACAGAGACTGAGAGGGGCACCGGGGGAGAAAGATTTTCTATCAACAAAACAGCAGGACAGATCTGGCTGGTCCCTGGGAACATCTTCATCCGCTGCCCGGGGCCAGCTCTGAGCTCCTTTAGCTCATTACTGGCAATTAGTGCTCTGGGCCCAGCCTAGGGGAGGGGGTAGTGTTAGCTCTCACTCCCCTGGACACATACCACACACCATGAATCAAGTTGACAATTTTGTCCAGGCCTGCCCTCCTCGGCCTGTTCTGTGTGTGGAATGGAAAGCGTGTGTCTGCATGGAGTGGGAGCGGATGTGTGCTGCCATAATATCAGAGAGCAGAAACAGGAGTGCACACACGCATGCAAGACTAGGTAAAGGAGGAAGACGTGTATGTGAGTGTGTGCACACCAGGGTGTGTGTGTGTGCGCATGTGTGTGTGCACGTGTGTATGAGTGTTATAAAAGAGAGTGCTGTAGGCGAGTATTTTGTAGAACAAAGTGGAAAGCAGGAATGTATAGAAGCTACACAAGGACGGATAATATGTGTGCATATGTGCTGGGGCAGCTATGAGACCGGGGGTGGACTGGATTTGGGAACCTGTGACTTTTCTTAGGTTTCCATGGCTGTGCTCTCCCTTCTGGATGGCTGAACCTTGGCACTGGATTTTAGGGGAGAAAAGGGAAGCAGAGGGATCCCAGCATTCCTGCCTCACTCTACCACAGAAGGGTTGCTCTTTGGAAAACCCGAGGCTCTGAAGCAGGAAAGGAAGGACTCCCCAAGGAGGAGAATGACAGTGGAGACACCTGTAATTTTCTCCACCCCTAGCCTTCGGGTGCCTTAGCCCATCAAGGACATGAAAAATAATGGTGGCCACAAGACAATTTAAAATGTAACTTTTGAACTGGGTGGTGGTGGTGCACACCTTTAGCCCCAGCACTCAGGAGGCAGAGGCAGGTAGATCTCTGAGTTCAAGGCCAGCCTGGTCTACAGAGCTAGTTCCAGGCCAACTACGACTGTTACACAGAGAAACCCTGTCTCGAAAAATCAAAAGTAGTAGTAGTAGCAATAACAGTAATACTAGTAAATATAAATAAGTAATATGTAACTTTTGGCTATGATCAGTACAGAAAGATAAAACAAAATGGGCACAATACTTTATTCAAACCAAACAGCCAGGTTGTGCCATCTTCACAAGCAGTTAGTGCCTTTTAAAAGTACTGAGCCAGTTCACATTCTTTTCATGCAATTATCTATTATCTATCTATCTATCTATCTATCTATCTATCTATCTATCTATCTATCTATCATGAGGCAGGATCTCATTCTAGACTTACATATTCATGTATGTATGTATGTATGCATGAGGCATGGTCTCATTCTAGACTTACATATTCATGTATGTATGTATGTATGTATGTACGTATGTATGCATGAGGCATGGTCTCATTCTAGACTTACATATTCATGTATGTATATATGTATGTATGTACGTATGTATGCATGAGGCATGGTCTCATTCTAGCTCATGTCATGTCACTGCTGAACTCATGTCAATGATGACGTTACAGATATGAGCCACCATGCCTCACTTCCTTTCCTGGTTACCGTGAGTGCCCCTGTACTTCACAGCATCTGGAAAAATTTGAGAATCATACAGAAGCTCAAGTAGGCAGGGGACTGAGAGAGATAGGGAAAGGCCAGTGAGAGAGAGGAAGGTTAGAGCAGCCTTGGAGCTTTGAAGGGGAGAGATACAGAGGGCCACTTGATCACAAGATGGAACTGGACTTTCTAGGTGACTTCTGAATACACTGGCTCCATTAGCCTCTCAATTTTGGATCTTCCCAGCTCCCTGGGTTTCCAGTGCCCTTGGGGCTCTCCCTGCACTTCCAACATCAACGCTACCTCCATGCCCACCCCTCATCTCCCTTCCTGGTGTTTGTCTCTCAGCTCCTCAGGTCTTCACGCTCTTAGCTCACTGCCAGTTCTAATGCGTCCTCTTTCTCTTGAGACCCAACCAGGGGCTGTGGAATAGGGAGAGATTCAGGGAGTGGAGATTCAGAATGGGATGTGAGGCTTGAGCTGGCAGCCTTTCCAGAAGAGAAAGGAAGCTGGACCCTCCCAAATCCCCTCCCATCCTCTTACTCTCCTCCCACCCCTCCCCCACGGGGCTGCAGTGATTCCAGTCTCAGGGCTTGAGGGTCTCGGGGCCCCTCGCTAATGTAAGGTTATTGTAATTGATATGAAGGTAATTGATAATGTGTTACGGTGAATAATGTCTTCAATTTTCTGCTAAATCCCATTTTTGTAGCCATCTGGGCTCCTCCAACTGCCCCCCTGGGACGCTGGGTAATAGAGAGTAATTATTCTCAAGTCATTTACTTTTTCAAAGTGTTTAGTGCTTATCTGTTTTACAATTAAAATGGAAACGACCCTGATTCACTTCCTTTCTTTTTTATTTAAATAGCACTCACCCCCCCACACCCCCACTACACACTCTCAGTCACACAAAACCACACTGGCACACAACCGTCAACACACACACACATACAAACACAGAGTCTTCTTGGATATGGCAACATGTCCACAGTCAAAGGCACAAAAGTACAAGCATATTTTCTTTGTCAGACACACACACAAACCGTACACATATAAGTTTACATCCAGACAGGGACACAGCCTAGGTGGTACAGACAGACAGACTCTCCCTTTTGCCATTTCTTCGGTGTCAGTGGGAGGACTGGGATGAGGGCTAGGGGCCAAAAGTCATCGCGGATGTGTGTGTGTGAGTGTGCGAGGTTTGAGTATGTAAGATGCACCCCTGGGCATGCATAAGTGTGTCTGAAGTGTTCAGAGCATGGGTGGGTTCTTGTAAGGATAAAAATCTGTGGGTTTGAAGCAAGCATGTGAGAGCAACGTCGTGGCTTTGCTGCCGTGTCCACCGTGTGAGTTACTGGCTTGGACAGGTGTGTGTGGAATGAGTGTTCGCATCCAGGTTACACACTGATGGAGACTCCTGGGTGGAGCCGCAGCTGAGACACACTTTTCGGGAGCAGGATAAAGGCAGCCTGGCAGAGGCGCTGGCCACACCTAAGGCTGCCCGACACCTTGCTGAGTTGGCCTGGAACCCCATCCACCCCCACCCTGTGAAACCTGACCTACTTATTTTAACTGAGAATGCCAAAGAAAATTGTTCCATGAGGGACCAGGACAGGCAAGGGGAGAGGGCGGGACCCTCTTTTTGACCGCCCATTGACCCCTCTATCAGTCTCTTCCTGAGCTCACCCTGACCACCACCACCCCCTACTGCCGATCCTTCAGCTCCCTCACGCATAGCACGCCTCACTAAATCCTGATCCTGGATTAAGGTGTGGAGACAAGAATGCTCCTCCACCACCTCCGGTCTCCACAGGAGGGGCCCTGTTGTCCAGACTTCCCAAACAGCAAGGCACCTTCCTGAAACACCAAAACATATGACCACAAACACTCCAAATCCTTCTGAACAACCTGGAGAGTCATCTCTCAACGGTTACACAGGCTGTCTCCAGGAGGACAATTGGGCCATTGCACCTCCCTCAGACACTTCAGTCTATCACTTAGGTGGCCTGCAGAGTAAAGGTCAGGGCCTAGCTCCCACTGTCCACAAGGGGAAACTGAGTCACAGCATGGACTAGGATGACCAGGAGCTCCGAAAGGGAACACAAGGGACCCAGCTTTGTCCCAACACTCTACCACTGCTGACTGTCCAGCAGGGATCCCCCATCTCCAGGTGGGCTGATCTAGCAACACTCACGCCTGTGTTCAGAGGACAGCAAGGGTGGCGAAGGAGGTGCTCCTGGCCGAGGATGCTCGGTCCACCCAGTGCTCTTTCTGGGAAAGGTCCATGGCTTCCTTTTGGACTTTTGCTTTTTTGGACCGCAGGAGGGGTGGCATTGATGGGTGGAGAAGAGTTTCTGTCTTCTTCCATTTCTCCTTTTGTGATTTGCACTTGTCTCTTACTTGGCTCTCCGCCTCTCTACATCTGTCATGATTTGGTCCTGGTTTTTGTGTTTCATCTGATTCGCTCTCCACTTGTTTCTGTAGGCCTGTCTGTTGCCCACCCGTCTGTCTGTCTGTCTGTCTGTCTGTCTGTGGTACTCCTCTTCCATTCTCTGCCTGACTCCCCAGTTCCATCCTTGTCCTTCGGCCCCTCCCTAACTCCGGCCTCTCACACCTTCTTGGAAAAGTAAACATTTAATTTTTTTTTCTGTTAATAGATTTAATGTTCATTTGTTGGTAGCCCAGGGGCAGAAACGCGTGACATTTCAAATAATTGTTGTTTCAGGGGTATCCTCTGGAGGGAAATGCGGCAAAAGTGTGGAGAAGATTTAAGCAAATGACTGTGTCAGCTTCTATTTACTCCTGACAGGATCGCCGGGGGCACGGCTGCGAGATAACCATTAGCGCGGCCGCCGATAAAGCGGGAGGCTGCATTTCTAAAGGCTCCGCGGCCATTACGGGAAAGTTAGTGTGAAACATGTTAAATTATCCCCAAAGTGGAGCGAGCGGGGGAGCGGGGGTTGTGGGGGGGAAGAGGGGGGCGAGCGTCGGGAGAGACACCGCGCCTGCGCCGGCGCCTCCACAGGGTCCGTAGGGGAAGCACCCAGACGGGGTGCGGCTCTACGCCGCGCCCGGCGATGTCCACCAGGGGGCGGTGGCGGGCGCCCGAGCCTCAGTCTATCGGCCTGGAGGGGTGGGTGGCTGGGCGGCCTCGCGAGCGCCGCCCTGCGATGAGGGCGGCCCCTGAGCCTTCTCGCACTCGCCACCCGGGGTCCAGTCTACTGACCCCTGAACGTTACAGTCAGGCCCCATCCCTTGCTGCCTTCGGTAGCCTGGGGCTGAATTGGGCAGCCAAGACGGGTACCATGGGGTCACAGGAAAAGATCTAATTGTGGGGCTTTAGCTAAGGCTTGGGACAGGTGGGCTTCTCTTTTTGTAGGGTCTCTATCAGTCCCCCCCCCCAAACAAACCCTTCATCTGTGCTAAGATTACACACTCTCATGTGCCTGGCCCCAAGTCTATGCAATGACTTGAAAGGTGAGTTCACCTCTCAGCGCTACCTCTAAGAATCTAGCTAGTTCTGTGAACCGGGCCTCAGTGGCCTACCTGAGATGTGGGAATAATATGTGCCACACGTATTTCACACGCTACGAGTTAACTAAAGCAATGAGTCCGTGTAAACGTGACCTGAGAACCCATTACGTGCAATACAAGCGCCGAGTATTATTTTTGTCTGTTCTGAGACAGGTCTCACTATGCAGCCCTGGCTACAACGTAGTCCTGGCTGCATGTAGTCCTGGAACTTGGAACTTGCTATACAGACCAGGCTAGCCTTAAACTGAGACCTACCTGCCTCTGCCTCCCAAGTGCAGGGATTAAAGGTGTGTGCCACTACGCCAGGCTTCAAATGTATTGTTATCAGTAGATGTTTTTAGTGTTAGGCGTGGTCATGGGGGACACCTGACCCAAAGGCCACCAGGAGAGGTACTGATGCTTCAGAGACAGGATGGCAATCTCAGTTCTGTTGAGTTTGGAGTCCATCTTTTCCACACCTACTATTAAACACACTTGGGGTAAATAAGCCTCTGCCTGGTAGCCTGGTGTAGAACATAGTATTATTCCAGACTGTCTTCTGTGGAATCAATCTTAACCAAAGAACTAAGAAAACAAGTTCCCGAGACTCAAATGACAGGAATGGGCAAAAGGACCATTTGGGATAGGAGGAGCGGGCCACCTTTTCCCGTGTAGTAGTGATGTCCTGTCTGACATACTTACACACGGTCGTAATCCCAGGCTGGCCTAAAACACACAGTGAGATCCCGTCTCAAAAATAAATAAACAATCTTTAAATGTGTTAAGATTGTGAATCATGTAAATTATATTTCTGGGCTTTGGAACTCAATCCACAGGACAATGGCGATCTAGTGTCTTCAAAGAGACGAAGGCCAAAGAGCAGAGGTGAGAGAGAAAGCTCACAGCGTGGGAGTGTGGTGTTTCAGGGAGGTGGGTGAGGTGGTGAGTGGAGGCTGAGGGGGTGCCAGAGGTCAGGACACACTGTGTCCATTAGACATCCAAAAGATGGAGACCCGAGCTTGATCTACAACCATGGCATTTTATAAAGACCAAATTAGGTGAGATAAATGAACCAACCCTCCTCCATGCGGTACTTTATAAAAATAAGGAACCGCTTTGGTTTGAGTATGGATCACCATCTCCCTGGGTGTCCAGCCTGGTATGAGTAGACTTTGACCTCTTATGTCGTCCTCCCTATACTGGACGTATAGAATCCCAGTATTTCTAGGACTTGTTTTGCTCCATACCCACAGTGGGAACTGCTGAGGCCATGGCTTTGGTGATGGCTGGATAGTCTCACCATTTCTTTGTGTTGCTGGACCTGACGGCTCTGGCCCTGGGGCTATTGGTGTAGATTCCTATGTCTCCCACGGCTGCTTCCGTCTAGTGGGGAAACCGTAACAAAATGCCATAGACTGGATAGTTTATTCACAATAGAGATGTGTTCTTTACAATTCTGGAGACTGAGAAGTCTGAAATCAAGGTACTGGAGGGAGGTCTGGGGAGGCCCTACTTCCTCATAGATAAACACCTCACCTGAGAGGAAGAGCTAGCAGATCTTGGAGCCTGTTTTATGTGTCCAACTCAGGAGGGTTCTGCCTTGGTGACCTAATCGCCACCTTTTCGCACCATCACCTTTAGAGACAAGGGTTCCAACATCTGGATTTAAGGAGACACAATCATTTAGACTAGAGCTACTGCCCTCCTCGAAGTGGATCTTTTGTAGGAATGGAAAACTGATATAAGGCAGATTTGAGCTTTATTGTCTTCCTTTCTTTGTTCCCTCTTTCTTCTTTTTCTTCCTTCTTCTCTTCCTCTTTTTTCTTCTTCCTCTTCCTTCACCTTTCTCTTCCTCTTTCTTCTTCTTCAGCTCCTTCTTGTAAAACCAATTGTTATAACCGACAGAAGCAGAAGAGTCCACCCAGGAGATGCTGTCCCTCCAGTGTCCAGGGAGCAAGGAACAAAAGCTAAGGCTTCCTTGGAAGAACTGCTATGGGGAGCAGCACAGTCCTTAGCTGTCAGAGTCACCCAGGGCCCCGAGGTTCTAAGGAGTTCATCCCGAGAGGAAATGTTTTCAGGATGATCACGTTGAAAAGCAAAACATTATTCCTGCTGGACACGAGCTGGGAACTCTTGTTAAGGGGCAGGGCACCAACAGCAGAGGGAGTCCTAGGTCAGTGTGTGTGTGTGTGTGTGTCCCAAGAGGTGAAGGGCTCTAAGCTGACTTAGCACTCGCTAGATGTGTCTCCTTTTTCTTAGTTTGAAGTCCAGAGTTTCTTCAGGCAATTCACATCTTCCTGTGGGGAAAAAGAGAGAGAGAGAGAGAGAGAGAGAGAGAGAGAGAGAGAGAGAGAGAGAGAGAGAAGAATAGAGAACATAGATGGTGCAAGGAGCGCTGGGTGGGGGGGAAGGAGGAGGGGTTACATAACATCACCCGTAGAAGTCCGGTTTAGGATGTCATTATTGAATACACTGTCATTCTCAACACCTTCATGTGAGGTTTCGTCTTAAATAGTCTCTACGTAGTGCCCCACCCCATGCCAAGCATCTTTCTTCCTACCATCTTTAAAGGAGATGCGTATTTGTTCACTGTAAAAAAAAAAAAAGCAAAGAAAAACAACAATAGCAAAAATCAATGATCATCATCAGAAGTAAAGACCACTAGCGTCACCTCGTCACTGCTGTCATTTGAATGAGTATACTGCCAGACGACGCATTCTGGATTTACTTGTTTGTTTGTTTGTTTATTTATTTAGAGATGAAGTCTCAAGAGGCCCAGCTGTATGGTCAAGTCTGGCCTTGAAGTTGTGATCCTTCTGCTTCTGCCTCCCAAGTCTAAAGAGACTAGAGGTAAGAGCCACCACGCCTGGCTTCTCCCTGCCTTTAAAAAAATATAAATACAAAAGCACGAGATGGAAAGGAGTCAAGCTCTCCGCTCTGTTCCATTCAACCATTTACTCAGCAGCATATCAAGAAACCACTCTTTCCCCACCAGTGCAGAGCTCTGTGAGCATTTTAATGGCTGTGTTCTCGGTCACCACTCCACCTGCTTAGCCAGACACATTAGGTTGCTTCCAGCTTTCCACTGTTAAATACCACAAGATGAGTGTACATGTGGACCGTTGTTTTTGCTTTCGCACAATTATCTCCTTGGGATAAATTCTTAGAAATGAAATTATGATATTTAAAGAAAATATACATTTTACATCTGGGCACAAATCATCAAGCTGTCTTGAAGAGTGTTTTATAGCACTGTGTACTCCCATCAGCCCATGCAATGAGGGTTGCCTTTTACACTTCATTTCCACGAAAGACAAAAAGGCAGCAACAGAAGCAAGTTCTTCAGGCTAGTTTCTATGTGTGTATGTGACTCTGCGGGTCTCGGGGAGCCTTGCACACAAGTGTGTCATACCTAAGCTTGTGTTCTCTATGTCACCTCAAGGTCAAGCTGAAATCCTACATAGATGTTCTCAGGAAAGGGCACACATCCTCTAACTACTCCCCTGCCGCTTCACCATGGGGACGCGGTCTGTTTCGGTGACCCCCACAGCTCCAAGGGTGTTCACCATTGTCAGTCTTGCCACTATCTTGGGGTCTCCTGGCCTAGACCATTAGGCAGACAGGAGGGGATGCTAGACCCAGGCTTTCCTCAGAAGACTCTTCTGCCACTGCAGCTGAGAAGCAGCTACTGTGGCACATCACAGCGCTGCCCAAAGTCCCTCTAGAGGGCCTCTGAGGGTAGGAGCCCTTCCTGACTGTGAGGCCTACCCCACAGAACCCTCCCCCACTCTGTTTCACCAGGCCACAGTTCCTCACGCCTGTTCCCCCTTCCCACATACACTCACCTATAATCCTACAACCCGTGCACGCCCCTTCCAACGCACTCACTCGATTTCTCGTCCTTTGATTGTTATAATCTTCATGTCCTTACACTCACAATTTATAGAGTTTGATGCTTGCACACACCCACCTCCTCCCGTTCACTGTGCAGTCTCACGTGGATACATTCATGCACCAAGGATGTGCAGTCACAAATCTCCCCAGGTCGCTGCCTTTGTGTTGATACAGTCACACCTCCATGTCTTCAACTCCAGCATCCAAAACCGCTTCTCATAGCCTCTAAGAGGCCGAGAATTCAGTTGTGGTCGTACCTCCACCCTCTGTCTGTCTCATGAGCACATACAGTTACCCAGAGAGTCTTAGGACCCCATAGCACATTCAGACTCCCCCTTCGCAGTGAAGGGGGGATAAGTGACACTCTGACAGGACACGCATGAAGCCACACACCTGACCAAACGTTCAGGGCAGTTGTACATCCGAAGTCCAACCTCATTGCTCCCAGTTGCTTCCTTCCACAGCAAGGTCTTTTTCAACCATTGTCCCTTTCAGTCCCTGTGCCAATGCCCTGCACTGATTTTCAGAAAGACTTAGATAAAGCAGGTAGCTCATTGGGATGGGGGCAGGCACTCGGGCAACTGATAACAGGGGTAACTTTGAAACAACAACGAAAAGCCAAGGTTAGAGTATCAAATCATAGGTCTGGAGAGGTGGCTCAGCTCAGCGGTTAAAGGCACTTTCCGCTTTTGTAGAGAACTAGAATTCAGTTCCCAGCACCCACATCAGGTCCCTTCCAACCACGTTTAACTCCAGCTCCAGGGATCCCTCTTCTGGCCGCCTAAATACACAAGGCAGAGAAAGAGAGAGAGACAGAGAGAGACAGAGAGAGAGAGAGAGAGAGAGAGAGAGAGAGACAGAGACAGAGAGAGACAGAGAGAGACAGAGAGAGACAGAGAGAGAGCCAGGTGATGGTAGCTTTAATCCCAGCATTTAGGAAGCAGAGGCAGGCAGATCTCTGTGAGTTCGACTCCAGCCTGCTCTACAGTTAGTTCCAGGACAGCCAGGGCTGCTACAGAGAGAAACCTTGTCTCAAAACCCAAACAAACAAAAGAAACATCAAATCATTTGGACAGCAAAAGGGTCCAGAGGAAATGTATCTGAAGCAATCAAAATAAAGAAATTTCTGGACACCTACTATGCCCTGGGCCAGACACTTTGTTTATCATTTCACTTAAAATTTTTACAGTATTTTTGTTTTGTTTTGAGACAGGGTCTCTCTTGTGCAGCTCTGACTGTCCTGAAGTTCACTATGTAGATCAGGCTGGTCTCAGACTTACAGAGATCCTCTTGCCTCTGCCACCTAAGTACTGGGACTGTGTATGGGCCACTGTGCCTGACACTTTTCCAGTGTCATAAAGTTTACTTAGCTCCCTGTCATAGCAGAGAGAAGTGAGGCCCAGGTTAGGTAAGCTTCTGGCCCAAGGTTGTCCAGCTGGGAAATCATGAGAGTAAGATTGGGCCCTACTCTGAACCCTAAGCCCAGGCTCTTCCACAACCAAGGTCGCTAATGCATCCTTACCCTGTCCCAGACAGTGTGTGTCACACAGTTTCTATAGCTTCTTATAAGCAAGGAGACAGAAGCACTTGACAGATGATGGATTTTATTATCTTGGAGAGGAAATTTTTAACTTCAAAATAAAATTTAGCTACATTTTATCATCAGACAAATCCTTCAAAGCAAGTAAATGTTACGTGGATCATGCCCTTTCCACTGATAGGTTCGCTTCAAATCAGCCTTCCTTGCTTGCTGCTCTGCAGCTCCTTGCATCTCTCACCCTGAACCACAGGCAGAGTGGCCCCTGCTGTGACCACATTCATGGTTCCTCTCCTCTACCCACCAAAGGAAGTCACACTCAGGCACAAGCCTTTCACACACTAATAAGGCCACTGTGGCTTAGTCAATTAGCAGGAACATTAGGTAGCAGAGCCCAAATACCTGGGCTTCGGTCCGTCCCTCACTAACTGTAAGGCCACAGGCAAATTGCTTTCTCTGCCTCAGTTCCTGCATTCGCAATACTGGACTAGTAATCCCTCCTTCTCGGGGTCTCTGTGAGTTTACAATGCTGTGATTCACATTATAGAAACACTGGCATATTTTAGCTACTGAAGACTTGCTGCTTCCAGTCTCACACAGACACAATGCCAACCTATGTAGCCAGTCACTCGGACCTGTGGACAAGCTGCACTGTAGATGTGCCGACTTCTGCCTGTGGTGGTCTGCTGGGGATGTTGAGCAAGTCACCAAACAGCTCCTTTTGTGGTTTTGTGTATGTGTGTTTTACCTGTGTGTATACATTTCATGTGGAGAGGTTGGGAGGGGGCACATGGGCGAAACCTAGAGATTGACGTTGGGTGTTTTCATCAATCACTTTTCATCTTAATTTTTGAACAAGGTCTTTTGCTGAACCTGGTTCTCAATGATTGGCTGTCTGGCTGGATTAGCAAGCTCCAAGAACCCTCCAGTCTCTAGATCCTCCTCAGTGCTGGGATTTCAAACCTGCCTCCAAGCTCTGTTTTTTTATGTGGGCGGTTAGGGATCCAAACTTGTGTTTCCATGTTTGTATGGCTAGCACTTGGCCCACTGAGCCCTTTGCCCAGCTGCTAACAACATTTTCCCCTGGGCTCATGTAGCCCAGGCTATCCTTGGGCTTCCATCAAGTATCCAAAGATATCAGGATGGCACTGAACTCTGATCCTCTTACTTCCACCTGCTGAGTGCTGGGATTATAGGCTCAGTTCATGTAGTGCCGAGGACCAAGCCAAGGCTCTCCTGCACCCAGGCAAGCGCTCATCAGCTGAGCCACATCGCCAGCCCTCAACTTTTTTAAGGGAAATAAAAAGACAAAGATTTCTTAAAAACCCTGAAGTCACAATTCCACTCATCCATACCAAAATTAATCACAATTCCTTAACTTTATTAAATACACAGTTCATATTCAAATTTTACTTATTTCCCAAATACACACATATTCACATATATACCATATGTGAACATACATACACACGTATTCATATATATACACCATATGTGAACACACACATATTCATATATATACCATATGCGAACACACATATTCATATATATACCATATGCGAGCACACACATATTCATATATATACCATATGTGAACATACATACACACATATTGATATAAATACCATATGTGAACATACATACACACATATTCATATATATATACCATATGTGAACATTGGCTTGTTGGAGTAAGAAATCAAACATAATCCATCCAGTGATGTTTTACATCTTTCTTTAAAAACTTTATGTGAATCTCTTTTCCCTTTGAAGAATATGGGTCATTTGACGAGAAGGATATTTCTTTTTTTAATATTTATTTATTTATTATGTGGACAATATTTTTTCTATGTGTATGCCTGCAGGTCAGAAGAGGGCACCAGACCTCATTCCAGATGGTTGTGAGCCACCATGTGGTTGCTGGGAATTGAAATCAGGACCTTTGGAAGAGCAGGCAATGCTCTCCGCTGAGCCATCTCTCCAGCCCCCCCCCCCCAGAAGGATATTTCTTACACCAAACACACACACACAGAAGCAGTAGCAATGCACAACTCTAATCACAGTACCCTGGAAGCAGAAGCAGGCAGATCTCTGAGTTTGAGGCTAACCTGGTCTACAAAGCAAGTTTCAGGACAGTCAGGGCTACACAGAGAAACCTTGTCTCAAAACAGAACAAAACAAAACAAAATTTTCACAACTCTTCCTTAATGCAGAAATAGTATATTTTCTGGGTTGTAAGAAAAAAGAAGAGGGGCTGTTGAGATGAATTTGACTCCTAGAACCAGGTGCTCACAACAGTCTGAAACCCCAGTTCTAGGGGATTCTAGCCTCTGCAGATGTGCATGCAGGCATGCATGCAAACACACGCACACACAATTAAAAATAATTGAGTATGCCGGGCGGTGGTGCTGCATGCCTTTAATCTCAGCACTCGGGAGGCAGAGGCAGGCAGACATCTGTGAGTTCGAGGCCAACCTGGTCTACAGAGCAAGTTCCAGAACAGGTACCAAAGCTACACAGAGAAACCCTGTCTCAAAAAAAAATTAAATAAATTGTAAAAGAAGAAAGTGGACAATATGGATAAAGTGAAAATCTTACCCTCCCCTCCTGGAGCTCTGTAACCGTTCTGTCTCAGTTTTCTCTAAAGTGGGGAGATCTCCTTTCCTAGGGTTACTGAACTTGGAAGCGTCTAGGTCAGAGCATGGCTCACGAAATCGGCCAGTGAAAGTCGCCTGTGATGTTTTTAGTCATTGCTATTATGGGGAAAATTTGGAGGCATCACAGGGTTGGAGACCGTTCAGCACCCTGGACAGAGACAGCGACCAACCAGAAGAAACTGCCGGCTTTAGGCGGGGCAGAGCAGCTAGGGAAGGGGAAAGAAACCTGGGATTTTCCGAATCGCGTACCCCGGCACCCCTTTTGGTGCAGACAATTATTTGGATACGCTCCCCGAGATCCCGGGTCATATCAGACCTGGACTCAAGTGGTCCCTTGGGCAACGGCCAAGCGGAGGCCAAACCCGGCGCCTCAGTCTTCCTCATTGCAGACCAGTTTACTCAGGACCGCGGGTGTCGCGGGAACTTCTCTGAGCATCTCCGTGCCCCGCAGACAGACCACCCCCACCATACGTGCTGTCCTCCGGAGTCGGGGTGGTGGCTAGGGGGTGGGGAGAGCGACTTCCGGAAGCAGGCCCAGAGCACAGTTAGCAGGAAGCCGAGTCGCCTGCGAAGGCTGATTTAATTAGGTGACACGGTGCCAGGCGGGGATGCGGGGGGGAGGGGAGAGCAGGGTCAAAACATTTTGTAAAAATCTGTTTCACAAACGCTGCTGCTCCCCTCGGGCCAGAGAGAGATTAGGCGTCTTTGGTGTCTATCAAGGCTGGCTGGCAGTAGCTGGCCGTGAAGGAGGCCACAGTGCTTCCTCCTCATCGCCTCTCTATTGTCTAGTCTCCATGAGGGACCACTCTGCTGGGGTGCTGGTTGGGATGGGGGGGCGTTGATGACCTGGGAAAGAGAATTCATAAGGCAGAACACGGCGTGTATACACGCACATGCACGTGCGCACACATACACAAATAATATTAATTTGGAAAGATCTTCTTACCAAATAACTAGCATTGCTTGGATAACTAGTCTATTTGGTATTTATACTCTGTGCCTCAGTTTCTTCAGCTCTAAATCAGTAAGGATCCTCTAGGAGTTCATGTGAGGAACTAAGGACACGAATGGGTAACGGCAAGCAGTTGGCTATTGCTGTATCAGATGCCAGGTGAGTCGAGACCTTTGGTGCCTAATCCTCATAATGACCTATGTGGCTATGGTCATCCCCATTTGACAGGAGTGGAAACTTAATGTTTAAGATACTGGCAGTAACTGACTTGATTGGGCGGATGTAGGAATTGCATGCAGGACTGTTTGGTGTTGAGGTCTATGTCTTTCCACCCTCCCAGTTCTGAGCTGCTTGGGTTCCCATGAGACCTGGTCTCAGCTGATAACAGACACCAACACCGGCTTTGCTCAGCTCACATCTGGTTGGTTCAACCATACCTCAGGCACCCGCACGTTTGTGTAGTACTGAGCCAAAGGAAGTCTACAGTGCTCACACATATGTCACGGGAGGCAAACACACAGCACCGCCCTCCTATGGAAAGAGATTCTGGAGGGTGTCATTTTGCTCAGAAGTTATGCAATCCACATGCCTGTGCCAATCTGCCATTGGTCACACTGAGAAAACCACACCCAGCCGCAGAAGGGAATCACACATACACAGGCACAGCAAATGTGTGACACTCTGATGCTCCAAAGTAGTAAGATAGAAGACACTGCATACACACGAAGACTGATGTTTTGTTTTTGCCAAACACCATTTACCGGAACGGTGTTTTGCAAAAGAACAGAAATCCACAGAGACACGTCATTTCAACATCTACACTATCACACACTATTTCATGGAGGGGCACAGACATGCTTGTTGTAACACGTAACACTCACACCTGAGGGCTGTAACCAGATCTAGATGGCACAGAGAAGAAAATAGTCAAAAGTCAACTTACATTACATATAAGTCATGGGCACACCCACACAGAGCAATGGGCAGAGGGAACCTCAATCTCATGGGCACACACTCACATATACACAGACAGCTTCAGACCCTCTGGGAAGCTGGCTTTTACCCAAGAGCTTCCTCCTCCCAAAGTCTTCAGGGCAAGCAAACCATAGGCTCCCCTCACCCCCCACACCACCCCCACACCTTCTCCCAGCTGAGCCCAGGGCAGCTGGGACATAATCCTCCAGCAGACATGTGCAGTGGGTCCTAGACAGCTGGTCTTAAGGACACCTCTGTCATCATAGCCAGACCAAGCTGGGGCCAGTCAGTGAGATTTGGGTGTATCCTTCCATCTCCCCGAAATCACTTACACTTTTCCCCCTCCCCCGCAGCCTCAAACCCTAGCACTCCAGAAAGACAGAGTTGCTCCCAGGCTCCTTTCTTAGCGTACCAGGTCTACCTCCTTAAGCTCCTGCCCCACCTGTTGTCACCTACCTGTACAGGTGGTATGTCCCAACTGCTCCAAACACTAGCCTTGGCCAGGTCTTGAAAGGCAAGAAGGTAGAGCCTGGTCCATCCTCTGCAACCCCCCCCCGCCCCATTTCTAGCTCCCTCTGCAGCCACCCCCTCCAGCTCCAGGCCCCCTGGGCAGACCCCTCCCTCTCTGCTGCCTGCTAGCCCAGCACTGTGTCTCTGCTCTGAAAACCAGACTAGGGACTGGGGGGAGGGGGAGGATCCCAAGAGAGGAAGTGGCATCTGACGCCCCAGCACCAAACCTGGGGGGCTGCAGGGGGGAAGGGAGGAGCAGAGAGGCTTCTCATTGTGTGAGGGAAATTTTATTTTTAACAGATGCTAAGGCAGATGGCGCAGAATTAACAGAAAATGGGAGAGGAAAGAGAGGAAGAACATTACTGACTCCGGAGAGAGTGGACATTAAAAAAATAAAGAATAAGGGAATGAAAACAAGTTTAAGTGCTCTCTCCGGGGGGGAGGGGGGGAGGGAGGGGAGCTGAGAGGCAGAGAGGGACGGAGCAGCGTGGCGATAACCAAAGGCGTGAAATTACAAAAGTAAAATTTGTGGGACTCGGGAGGGGCCGAGAAGGCCCCAGTTTCATTGCAAAACTCACTCAGAAATTACTGGTGTGATGTTTGAGCTTTTATCATTAATAATAATCGAGAAGGGTGGGGGAGACAGAAGGACTCATGGGCTAGGGGGCTCTGAGGCACCAAAAGAAAAGAGGTTTGATCTGTAAGGGGGAGGGAGTCATCTCTGGGACAGAAAGGGGAAGAGATGAGAGAAAAACTCAGGGACATAGAGCAGAAGCAGAGACACTGAGAATAAAAAAATCAGAATAAAGAAAAGAGCAAACACAAGGGACAGGGGAGAAGGGAAGCTGCACAAAGGGGAATAAACAGGAGGAAGCTCAGGAGGGGCTGAGACAAAGAGCTGGACAGAGCAGAAATGACGGGGAGAGACGAGGCCAAAAAAGCAGCATCAGAAGCAGAGAGGGGCAGGGCCTGTGGGCACAGCAGTGGGACCAGGAGACCCCAAGATTACTGAGAAGTGGTCAAAGTGGTGAAAGTCAGGGACCAAAGGAAACAGGAGGCAGAGGCCAGACAAGTGACACGGAGAGACAGAGACACAGAGAACCAGAGATAGACTCTGCAGAAGGAACACAAACTAAGGCTCTGGGACACAAAGAGGCTTGAAGAGGCAGACATCTCGAGCCACATAGTCGAGATGAGAAAGAAAGGTGAGACTAGAGGAAGAAAGAAGACCTGGGCTTGGGGCAGAGCTACAGAGAGGCTGTGGGGGAGACAGCAGGGAGAGCAGGAAGGGAGGAAAGGATGGGAGACAAAGAGGAACGGCCGTTTATCTCTCCTCCCAAATTAATTGAGGCTACATCAGCCTGAGCCACTAAAACGGAGCGATTATGAATGGGTTAGTCACAGGTGGAGTTAAAGGCCTTCAGAGGGATATTAGCCAAAATTGAGTGGCTTTTAATTTCTTTCTAACGAGAGACTGTAGCTGGGGAGCCAGGCACCGCCTCCGCTCAGCTCTCCTGCTAAACACGGCGTGGGGGCAGCCCAGGCCACTCACCACCTGACCTGTGCAGCACAGGCAGCCAAGTGGAAATGGCCGTGTTTATAACACGCCTGCAACATGCTTGTGACATGTCTGCAACAATGGTGGGAGCCAGAAAGAGGGAAAGGGACGGAGAAATCCTTGGAAACAGCCAGGCCAGGGAGCATACAGGGACAGGGGCAGGGGCTGAACAGGACACCAGGGCAGGGAGCATACAGGGACAGGGGCAGGGGCTGAACAGGACACCAGGGCAGGGAGCATACAGGGACAGGAGCAGGGGCTGAACAGGACATGACATAGGAAAAGGAGAGGAAGGAGGTAAATGCTGCCATAGAAAGACCCTCCTATGGCTACAGGGTTCCCTGGTCACCCCTGATACCATTTTGAAAGAGGAGCCATGACATTCTACATTTGAAAGTCTTGTCGCTAACTTCCCCACATAATAAAGACAGACTGACCGCTGGGAACAGGATGGTGAGATGGAAGGGAACTGAACTATGACTTCCTCAACCATTTTCCCAACTCAGTTCCAGGCACTCTTTCTAGTTGAGCTTTCGTTTCTGTATCTATAAAATGAGGGAGTTAAAAGTCTCAAATTGTCTTCGGGCTGTGATGGCACACGCCTTTAATCCCAGCACTTGGGAGGCAGAGGCAGGTGGATCTCTGTGACTTCGGGGCCAGCCTGGTCTACAAGACCTACTTCCAGGACAGGCTCCAAATCTACAGAGAAACCCTGTCTTGAAAAAAAAAAGTCTCAAAAAAAAAACACATTAAAATAAAAAAAAAAAGAAAAAAAAAGTCTCAAATTGTCTTCAACATGAAAGGCCTGTAAAGGAGCCTTCCTTATCCAGGGGACTCCACTGGTGTGTGAGGGACATGTAGAATGGGACATATAACCCAGGTGGACACCTGTGGCCGCTTGAATAAGGTATGTGAACTGGACAGAGGGTCTTGGGTCCAGAATAAGTTCAGTGACAGATGCTGAGCTAGCTGTCTTGGAGGGTGAGAGCTAATGGGGACCAGAGAAGAGGGACATCAAAAAGACTTCGTGGAGCCCGGCAAGAGGGTGGCTTGAGGTGACTCGTGAAAGGTGGCTAAAAAGGAAAGGTGGTGGCATTTCTACTGTGGATACCAAGAAGAGAGGATGTAAGGGCACAAACTGCCTGGAACTGACCGTCCATGGACATAGAGTGGCACAGGGGAGTGAAAACAGCTGTGCCACATGGGGTTGTGAGGTTTGAAGACAGCGTGGAATTCAGTGTTCCCTAAAGAGAGTCAAAGCACTCCAGAGAGGCATAGGGGAGCTAAGCTATCTGGGTAAAGTTACTAGCTGAAAGAAGCAAGGGTATAACCGTGGAGACAAGGGGATAGGTGTGGTGAACTCAAGTGAAGGGGACAGGTGCAAGGTGGAAGAGGGAAGAACTTGGCAACCAACGCGTGGGCTGAGGACGGGCTACCAGAGAAGACCTTGCTTAGGGTGTCAAGGTCAGAGATCAGGGCCTGGAAAAGTGCATGTGTCCACAACACACCCGCAACTCCTACACAAGAGGGGTGGAGTTGGATGGGGGCAGAGATGGACATGGCTTCCACCCAAGAACAGAAAGACGCTGAGGGAGGCCGAGCAGCTGAATGAAAATGCATCCATCTAAATGTCTTGGTGGTCCAGCTTCTTCTCTCTCAGCCACTAATGAGCTTCCATTCCTGGGACAAGGCACTCCATCTCTGGACTTCAGTTTGCTCACCTCGGAAGTCTGAGAGCATTGGCTGGGCTCAAGTCGGGCTTTCCTCTAGGTTCTGTGATTCTGAGTCTCAGCGACAAAGCCGGGAGCAGAGACCAGAAGAGGAACAGAGACAGGGACCATGAGGGAGATGGTGATAATTCTCCCTGTCCTCGCATCCCCAGAGCCAACAGCTGCGACCCCTCCCCCTGGCAACTCTATTAACACTCAATTAGGAAGGCTGATGGGCTCCAGCCTGGAGGACCTCTCCTCCCACGTACACAGGCGAGCCCCTGCTCAAAAGTTGGTCTGATGAGTCCATCGGGACAAGGCTTCACTCAGATTTCTAACTTACTCCAGGGGCAGCCACCAGCCCCTGCCTCCTCTCGCTCCTTCCTCCCGTAGTAGAGCCCATAGGGCTGTGGTGGTTGGAGGAGGTGCCGTGCCCATGCCAAAGACGCGGAGATGAAAGGGAGAGGGCCCTGGAGCAGAGGAAGTGGGAGGGGAGACACAAGGAAGAGCCGTGAGAGTGTGTGAGAGAGAAAAATGACAGGCCCTGAATATTGGGCGCCCTCACTTTAAATCAAGATAAAAGACTGAAGTGGAAAATGAGAGTCCGGAGAAGCCCCGGACGGCTCGGGGCGCTAATGGAAACACATGGCTGCCGGCTGCGGGCTTGTCAGCTTCCCCCGGCGCTGCCATTCCCGTCTGATAATCCGGCCTGCCATAAAATTAGACTAGCAAATACCTCCTGACAAAGATGCATGTTTCTCTCTATTGTGCCATCATAAAAAAACCTCCGCTGGTGACTCGGGGAGCCGCAAACTTCAATTTAAATTTACAGTGCTGCGGAAGGAAAGTGATATGCACTCAAAAATTTTAATAACCTATTAAGTTACGACTTCAATTTCATTTTATGAATATTTTCCTTGGGGAGCACGGCTATCACAGAGAAAGATAGAAATTTAAAAAAGATAAATAGTGCCATTAATCTCCAACATTTCTCTTCCATTATCCTTGAAAATTAGGAGTTATTTTTGTTCAGATCTTCATGTAATTAGCTCCCTCCACTTGATTCACTAGCCAGAAAATGACCATGTTCAGAAAATTAAAAATTTGTCATTAAGTGGAATTTAACATAATATCATTTATCTTTATCTATTCCCCAGCTGACAGCAGGAAGCCTTGGCTGCCTTACCGGCTGGTGTGTCAGAGCGGGGAGGGACTGCTGGGGAGAGACACTGGGAGACAGGGATAGAGACTCTGGGAGGGAGAGGAGGCCAGCGCGGAGGTGGCCGGATCAGAGTGAGGAGAGGAAGGAGGAGGCCTGGAGAACTGAGGTGTCAGCTACAGCGAGGCCGCAGAAGAGGCGGAGACTTGCTGGAGGCGGCTGGGCCTGGCAGCGGGGCAGATGGGAGGAGCTGGGGCCCGAAGCGAGAGGGCGGCAGGTCCAGCAGTAGAAGGTGCCCAAGCAGGAAGGTGGCTGGTGAGCGGAGCTGGGGTAAAGAGGAGACTTGAGAAGATGGAGGGTTCAGTGGAAGGAACCTTCCAGAATCTGAAGCGGGTAGGAGAACTCAGGATCATGGGAACCGGATGCCATCATACTGACCACAGACCGGCTTCGGGGAGGCCAGAGAGGAGCCCAGCAAGCAACAAGTACAGGGGCCAGAGAGGAGACAGGACTGCTAGCCGGCGTGAGAAAAAGAGATGGAGAAGATGGAAGTGGGACAGACAGGCAGACAGACAGTCAGACGAGCTCCGTTGGTGAACTCAGACCCAGGGAAGGCGCCGTGTTCCAGATCTTACCATGTCCAAGGACTGCAGTCATGCCCTTCAGGGCTGCCTGGCTTTCTCTGGCCTCCCTCCTTCTAAAAAGACTCTACCCTGGTCCCCCTTCCCCAAGTCAAAAATTATCCGCTAAACTATTCTGTATTCATCCTGACTAGAGAGAGCTATGGCTGGGCCTAAGAGACTCAGAATTGGATAAAGGGATTAAACAGCGGCACATTAGTGAGAGATTTAGAGTATAATAAACCCATTTCATAATAATATGTGCGCTGGGGCCAGCGATCCGTCATCGCAGGAGCCTGTCCACAGTGGGGGCCTTGACCTGCAGGGAAGGGACCTGGACAGGCGGCAGAGATTTTTCTATAGGTTTCCAGGGTTTGGACAAGAGCTACACACTGTCCCCTAGGGCCAGGAGGGGACATGGGCATGCTGAGAATGACTTCAGCTCAAGTTGCTCCAGGCAGTCAGAAGGGACAGCAGGCAGAGACTGAACTGCAGGAGCGATCTGAGACCTCTACCACCCACCCACCCCCACACACCATAGCCAAGCCTCAAAGTCTGTACCCTACAGACAGGACCCAGCTAGGCCAAGGCTCTCAAACAAGCTCGCTGTTCCTTTCTGCTGGAACGCTCTTTTCCTCCTTCTCCAGTGGACCTGTCAATAGGCCAGACCTCCACAGAGGCCTCCTGGAGTTTCCTGTCTTACTCCAGCTCCTCCAGAACCCTACAGCTCTTTCTGAAAGTGCCCGGTTTCAGACATAGATTCTAAACTGAACTCTAGTTTTGTGGCTAGTTGATCTTGGCGAGTCACTTTACCGCTCCCCCCTTCCCCCCCCACATCAGTTTTTCATCTGCCAACTGTAGGCAGTTAACACAGCTTCACAGGAGTGGTGTAGGGGTCATCTTAGATGGCGGTTTTAATCTTATTATATAAAGCAGGAAGTAGTTTGTTGCAATACCTCTCCATGTGGCTCCTCCAAAGCCCCAAGCTGCATGCACTAAGGTGTTGTGACGCTGATCAGGGAGAGGGGCAGCTCCCTTACTGCACTGAACTTATCCAGGGCCATAAGCAAGGCATACTTGTTTATCCTTATTTAAGCTGCCTTTCAGTGTGGCAGAGGAAAACATCTCCTGTTGATCTTTGCACTAAGAAAAACAGCATAAAAAGCAAGTGTTTCCCTGAAAAGGCATGGGAAAGAGGGACAGCAGGGTTAGGTCTCAGGTTCAGTCTAGAAATGCTACAAGGTGAAGAAATCCATCGATGCTGAGAGCAGGTAGTGACAGTAGCTTCCTAGGAGAAGGGGAGTCCCAGGAAGGCTTGGGCTTAAGTTGGTGACAGACCAGGAGGCCAAGAGAATACTCAAGAGGAAAGGTGAGAAGGTCAGATTCAAGACCCAGCCACAGGGACCATCTTCTTCCTCTATTGTCCCAGGGGGCTTATTCCCAGGCCCTCATCCTGCACCATCAGGCTCTGTCTGTTGAAGCTCTGCCAGGCCTTCCTCCTGTTCTCACCCAAGATGGCCCCATGGGCAGGATTTCCATCTACCTGCAATGCAATGGGGTCTCCTCTCAGAGGGCGGCTGGCATTTTCTGCCCCCTCCAGGGCATTCAACTGTACTCAATTCAGCATCAAACTATGGTTAATTTCCGGGGACTCAGGATAAGCCAAGACCTTCTTGATCAAGCCCTGATACACACACACACACACACACACACACACACACACACACACATCCCACAGATGCAAAACCGGTTTCCTGCTGGTGCCAGAGTCCCAGGCTAGGACACACCTGCTGCTTCTTGTCTTTGTAACGGGTCTAGCAAATCCCAAAGCAGATAGATTCCTATACTGCAAAGCAGTGAGTGTGCCCAGGTTTTCTATGAGTAATCCAGCGTACTCTGGACACCTCTGATCTCGGCAAGCTGGCAGGGTCAGGACAATGATGGAGAGAACAAGCGCCACTGGGGCTGGGTTGGCAAAGTTCCAACAGGTGGAACCTAGGAGACTGGGGGGCCAAAAGAGATGGCTGTATAGCAGAAGGCCAAAGAAGGAGAAAACCAGTACTCATGGGGCATCTACTCTGCACCGAGTGCACCAGCCCCTGGCAGCTGGTTGTTGTTACTGTCGTCTCAGTAAGCCCTTCCCAACATCCTTAGGAACAGATGCAGTTATCCCCGTAGATGAGGTCTCCATTGGAAGAGGGGAGCTAAAAGTTCAGGAAAGTTAGATCACTTGGCTTGTAAGGACCAGAGGCTGGCCTTGAACCTGGAACTGATTGCTTTTAAACGTCATGCTCCTTCCTAGAACTCAGGAGGCTGAGTTGGACTGTGAGTTTGAGATTCGCTACATGGTGCGTTTCAGGCCATGGTAAACATGTATGAGGCCATTTCTCTAAACAAAATAAAGCATGGCTGGAGGTTACAGTTCCCAGCGTCATGCCAGGTGCTCACAGCCGCTTATACCGCCACGTCCAGGGAGTCCAAAGCCTACTTCCAGCCTCCACAGGCACCAACACCTACAATGTGCACAAAATCTTAAACAGGCACACATACACACAAACAACCAACCAATCAATATATTATTTTAGATTTCCAATGGAGTGGCCAGCTCACCACAAAAGCCCGATGACCTGAGTTCAGTTCTCTGAATCCACAGCGGAAGGAGAGAACAGACTCCCCAAACTTGTCCTCCGATAGCTCTGTCTTGCGCCTGTGTACATGAGCACACACACATAATAACAATGAAGTTTTCTTTATTTTATAATGGAAAAGATTTCCAGTGACTTCTTACAGGCTTTGAACCCAGCTCCTCTGTTTACTAGCGGGACAAATTGCTTGTAAGCATCAGTGTCCTTGTCTGTCAGAAGAAATGATCCTGGTGTCTCCCTGTCAGTCAGCGAGTAAGAGCGAGGTACACAATGAACAGTTCTTAAAAACTTGTTGTTAGTTTGCTTTTTAAATTTTTGTTTTGTTTATTTCAAGACAGGGTTTCTCTATGTAGCCATGGCTGTCCTGAAACTCCGTAGACCAGGCTGTTCCCCACGTCACAGGCCTGCCTCTGCTTCCCAAGTTCTGGAGTCAAAGGCGTGCGCTGCTACACCCAGCTGGAATTTCTTTCTAAAGAAACAGATCATTGTCTCTTAAAAATTTTATACATTTATTTATTTATTTACTATGTGTATATGCAAATCCATGTACACAGGTGTGTCTCACAGTGTGTCCGGAGGTCAGAGGACAGCTGGCAGGGGGAAGCTGATTCTCTCCTTCTGCCATGTGGGGTTTGAAGGTTGGACTCAGGTCATCAGGTCTGGTGGCAAGCACTTTTATCTAAGGAACCATCCTGCCAGTGCTGCTTTGCAATAGTAATAAAAGGTTAAATGGCCAGGCAGTGGTGGTGCATGCCTTTAATCCCAGAACTTGGGAGGTAGAGGCAGGTGTATCTCTGTGAGAACAGAGTAAGTTCCAGGATTGTCTCCATAGCTACTGAGAAACCTTATCTTGAAAAACCAATAAATAAATAAATAAATGGCTATATGCTCACAGAAATGTTATTGACTCCATTTCAACACATTGCAGATTATATCATGATAAACATATGCTAGTTGACAGGTTTTTACCTAAGAAGGAAAAAAGCCAATATTAGAGCCATCGTAATAAAATACCATGCTCTACCTTGTTTGGAAAAGATATCAAGAATGCTCCCTGTTCCCTACTTAAAAACAAACAAAAAGAACAAAAACCCCAAAACACTAAAATTTCTAACTTGAAAATAGTTGAGTTGTCATGCCAACTTGGATCATCGTCCTAACAATGGTTCCATGTGGCGATATTTTGTTTGTGCTTTAACAAATACAGCTTGCCTGAAGATCAGAGTGCAGAGCTAACCACACTAGTTAGCCATAGAGGTCAGGCAGTGGTGGCACACACCTTTAATCCCAGCACTCAGGAGACAGAGGCAGATGGATCTCTGTGAGTTCAAGGCCACCCTGGGCTACAAGAGATTGAATCAGACTAAAAGAAAAACAGAGCCAAGTGGTGGTAGCTCACACCTTTAGTCCCGGCAGTACGGAGGTGGAACAGGAACTGATGTCGCTGGGCTGAGAGAGGAATATAAGGCGGGAGGAGACAGGGGCTAGCATTCCTAGAAACAGGTAAGAACTAGGGGCTGTCTGCTATGCTTCTCTGATCTTTCAGCTTTTCCCCTCTAATGTCTTACTCGAGATTTTTATTATTAAGACCAATTAGAATTTGCGTTACAGCTCTATCTTCAAATCTCTTGACTTTGGACCTTCAATGCTTCATAAATATACAAATATAAGAGAGTAGTATTTGTTCAGCATGTAAGGTGAACAACAATCTTAGATAAAGGGACATAAAAGAAATGCTTGGTGTCTGGCATGGTTACTTACACCACCTGCAGACTTGGTGACCCACACCTATAATCTCACCACCTGCAGATATGGTGACCTACACCTATAATCCCACCACCTGCAGACTTGGTGACCTACACCTATAATCCCATCACCTGCAGACTTGGTGACTCTCACCTATAATCCCACCACCTGCAGACTTGGTGACTCTCACCTATAATCCCACCACCTGGAGGCTTGGTGACCCACACCTATAATCCCACCACCTGCAGGCTTGGTGACTCACACCTATAATCCCACCACCTGCAGACTTGGTGACCCACACCTTATAATCCCACCACCTGCAGACTTGGTGACTCTCACCTTATAATCCCACCACCTGCAGACTTGGTGACTCTCACCTATAATCCCACCACCTGCAGACTTGGTGACTCTCACCTATAATCCCACCACCTGGAGGCTTGGTGACTCACACCTATAATCCCACCACCTGCAGACTTGGTGACGCTCACCTATAATCTCACCACCTGCAGACTTGGTGACCCACACCTTATAATCCCACCACCTGCAGACTTGGTGACTCTCACCTTATAATCCCACCACCTGCAGACTTGGTGACCCACACCTTATAATCCCACCACCTACAGACTCGGTGACCCACACCTTATAATCCCACCACCTGCAGACTTGGTGACTCTCACCTATAATCCCACCACCTGGAGGCTTGGTGACTCACACCTATAATCCCACCACCTGCAGACTTGGTGACCCACACTTTATAATCCCACCACTTGCAGACTTGGTGACCCACACCTATAATCCCACCACCTGCAGGCAGAAGCAGGAGAGCTGCAAGTTTGATGCCAGCCTACTTGCCGGACTACACAGAAAAAGGAAAAGAGGGTGAGGTGGTTTGAAAGAAAATGGCCCCCAAAGAGAGTGGCACTATTAGGGGGTTTGACCTTGTTGAAGTGGGTGTGATCTTGTTGGAGGAAGTGTGTCACTGTGGAGTCGGCCTTGAGATCTCATATACGCTCAAACCATGCCCAGTGTCTTCAGACCACTTCCTGTTGTCTGTGAGTCAAGATGTAAGAACTTTCTGTTCCTTCTCTAGCACCATGTCTGCCCTGCATGATGCCTTGCTTCCCTCCTTGATGACAGTGGACAAAACTCTGAACTATCAGACTGTAAGTGAACCACCACAATTACATGCTTTCTTTATAAGAGTTGCCATGTTCATCATGTCTCTCCACAACAATGGAAATCCTAGGGAAGATGATGGAGGGAAAGGGGGAAAAAGAGGGAAAGAGGGAAGACCTGGCCCTACCAGGCAGAATGCTGGCACAACCAAAAGTTAAACTGACTGAATCTGTTAGAGTTTGAAGAGATCATTCTCCTTCACCCTAGGAATAACCCTGTAAAGTAAAAGTTACCACTAATCTCATTTACAAAGGAGACCCAAGGAACTTGGAATGGTTAAGCATTTTGCCATAGTTTAAAAAAAAAAAACCAACAAACGTAAGCCACAAAGTTGGGCTTTGAATCTCAATATCCCAACCCTAAAGTCTTCATTCTGTGAAAAATATTGAGCACCTCCTAGGTACCCAGCACTGTTGTAAGCCCTTTATATTGTGTGTGAAGGAATGATTTTAGTCCACCTCTCATTATGTGTGTATCCCAGGCTAGCCTAGAACTTTGAATATTTTGTCTCAGCCTCTCAAGTGTAGGATTATAGTTATATACCTGGCTACACCCTGCTTTATTCCGTATTTGGATTCTTGGAATTCTCACAACTACTGTAGCAGCTTGCACAGCCTGCAAGACATATGCAGCGTCACTTTAGGGAGTCTATTCCCTTTGAGTCTGTCTGGCCAGTGATGCTGTGGGACAATGGTTTGTACCCTGTCAATTGTATTTTAATAAAATGCTGATTGGCCAGTAGCCAGGCAGGAAGTATAGGCAGGACAACCAGACAGAAAGTAGAGGCAGGACAATGAAAACAGGAGGATTACTGGGAAGAGGAAAATTCTTTCTGCAGTCATGACCCAGCCACAGAAGAAGCAAGATGTGACTGCCTCACCAAAAATGTACCAAGCCACGAGGTTAACATAGACCAGAAAAATAGGTTAGTTTAAGATGTAAGAATTATTTAATAAGAAGCCTGAGATAATGGGCCAATCAGTTTATAACTAATGTAGACTTCTGTGTGATTTCTTTGGGACTTAACGACTGTGGGAACTGGGCAGGACAGAAACCTCGGCAACTCAGTGAGATGCCACAGGAGTGGACAGGGTGACCTCAGGCCACAGGTCACTTGTAAAGCAGTAGCCATGTAAAGAGACTGGAAGCTGGAGAATCTGAAGAAGCTGAAGAAGCTAGAGAAGCTGGAGAAGCTGGAGAAGCTGGAGAATGGAAGGTGGTTTCACACTGAGGAACCAAAGCTTTCTAGCCAGCAGCCAGCATCAATCACCAGATATGGACCTGAGTCTGTTTTAGTTGTTCAACACGTAGCTGAGTAATTGAATACAGCTGTCTAAACACGCAGACAGCACCTGGAGCAGAAGAAATGTCCAGCCCCCGCACACAACTATGGAAATTTTTTAAAAGATGATTGTTCTTCTGGTCACAGTCAATACCTGTATTCAGCAGTTAGGATTTGGAGGCAGGAGGATGGGGAGGGTTCAAGGTCATCCTCAACTACGTAGTGAGTTCATGGCCAGCCTGGACTATGTGAGTTTCTTTCTGTCTCAAAAAAAAAAAAACTAAGAAAAAAAGGAATATCTTAACAGTTTATTCTGCCTACTTTGCTGAGTTCTAAATAAAAAGCACACCTTTTCCTTATCTTAGTTCTTCCTTGTCTCTTCTTAGAAAACCAGACCCAGTCCTCAGCTTGCTTGTTTGCTCGCTCTGATACTGTGACTTGCACAGTTTCTGGAGACAGCTCTCCCATTTCCTTCTGTTGCTTTCACTGCTGACTCTAACTCAAAAGACATGACTTTCTCTCCAGTCTCAACCCCCTCTCCCCCAACAGCTGCTAGGATCTGTAGTTTGCCTGTCATGCTGTTTTTCTCTCAAACTTTTAAAAAATGGTCTTTGAGCTTGAAAAAATAATTCACTGTAGTCGGGCAGTGGTGGCACATGCTTTTAGTCCTGGCACTCAGGAGGCAGAGGCAGGTGGATCTCTGTAGTTTGAGGCCAGCCTGGTCTACAGAGCAAGTTTCAGGTCAGCTAGGGCTGGAGTGTTTGCCAGCATAAGCAATGAGATCCCTAATAATTAAAAAAAAATCCTTTTTTAGCTCTCCAGATCTGGAGTGAAATGTCATACAGCAACAGATAACCGACACAATAAGGAATATGCTACCATGTCTTTATTCTACACTCGGGAGCACTAAGGCCATAGGTGGGCTTAAGAATTCTTCTAGCATTAAGCCAATAGTGACGACAAAACCAAGGCTTAAACTGAGGCATTCTGGTACCAAGGACTGTGCAAACAGCCAATAGTTACAGAAAAATGCCCTTCGGAGATGTCCATGTCATCATCCCCGAGACCTGAGAATTTATTGCCTCACTTGGGAAAAGGGGCTTTAAGGATTTAGCTATCTTAGTGATCTTGAGGCCAGTAGGTTGTCCAGAATCATCTGAATGTACACAACACAGCCACATGACCTCTGTAAACGGGAGGCAATAGGCCAGGGGTAAAGGCCAGGTGATGTGGGGCCGTGGAGAATGAGGACACCCTTCAGAAGTGGGACTAGCAAGGACACAAACTCCCCCAATAGCCTCTGTAAAAGGAGCCCTGTCCACACTTTGGACAGGTGCTTGTCTCTGGAAGTGTAAGATAATGAATTTTGTTGTTTTACACCTTCAGGCTTGTGGTGATTTTGTTACAGTGGCAACGGGAAACTAAACTCACAGATGCTGTCCTTGAGGGGAGCTGGAGTCCTCCCTCAGTCACAGGCCAGGCCAGTCTCTTTACTCTCTGTCTTTCTGTTTCTCTGTCTCTATCTGTCTCCCTCTCTCCTCTCACTCCAGAGGATTGCCATGTAGCCCAGGCTGACCCTGAGTTTACCACATAGTGTAGTCCAGGCTGACCTCCAGCTTGTGGTTCTCCTATCTCTGCCCCCTAGAGTGCTGGGATTATAGGCATGCATTGATAAAACTCTCTTCCCCGACCTTCCTCTTCAGGGACATTTTCTCTGCACATCCCAGATGCTGCTGCTGCCCTGTCCTGTCCCTACAGCAGACAGTTGCTACCTTCTTACTCAGCACTTGCTAATATCAGTGGTAATGTGCTGGCGGGCAGCCCAGTGCCATTCTTATGAGTGTGAGTCATGGAATCCAAGGACAAGAGGCTGGAGAGGCCCTTTGAGAATCTAACCCTTCCTTTTACGGACGATGAAACTGAGTCCCGGGGAAGTGACGTACCCAAGGTCACATAGCCAGGACTCAAAGACAGGGTCCCTGACTTTACATCCGTAAGTTTATTCATTCATCAAGTCAAGTATCCCCCAGACTCTTGCCAAGCTGGGGTGCTGCAGAGTCACTGACAAGCAAGAAAGATCCTTGTCTCACAAGGGTGTCCAATCTGTAATAAACACCATTATCATGTGGTTATACCATTATTCACCTTGACAAATGTGGGGGGGAGTTTGTTCCATGTGACAAGCAGATGGAGTATGGAGTGCAGACATGGTTTTTGAGCCATCAGGTCAGGGAAGGCTCCTCTGAGGAGGCAACTCCTGTACCAAGCTGAGGATAAGGACAGGTAGTGCTGACGAGGACTCGTTAAGGAGGAAGAGAAAATCTATAAAGCAGCGGGAACGAAGTACACAAAGGCTGTGGGGTTCAGGGAAGCAGAAGATGGTGCGGGGACAGTCAGGGGGTGAGGAGAGCCAGAATGACAAGGAGAGAGGTGAGGCCTAAGGGCTCCAGAAGTTCACAGGGTCAGACCGCAAGGGCCAGAGAGGCCATGGGAGCTTTTGTACTAGTCCCAGTAGTGAGAATAAGAAGCCATAGGAAGATTTGAGGCAGAGAATGACAAGATCATATCTGAGTTTTATGGTGTTTGCCCCCACCAGGGCCCTCGCTTATCTCTATAGGCGTGTTGGAGATCATTATTACAGGGAGTTTTATGCCACTGTGTATTCCTCTCCCTGCGCATAGCCTTGTGCAGAGCAGGGGCTCCATAAATACAGGTTGATTAACCTCTCAGAGGCAGGAGAGGCTAGAGAGCGCTCCCTCCCTCTTGGAGTGCTCACTCTCTTACCTCCCCTCCACACACACACACACACACACACACACACACACACACACACAGACCCAGTCCTCGAGACTTCATCCCCACCCTCCTTCTCACTCTCCCCCAGACCACCTTGTCGCTTCTTACAGAAGGGATCATTTCCTTCACCAAGCTTAAGTCGCATGGTGGCTATGACTTGGATTGCTTACTCTAACGTTCCCAGCGTTGGTATAGTACCCAGCATATAGCAAACACCGCACACGGCATTTTATTTTCTTCTTCTTTTTTTTTCCCTTTGATGCTGGAAATTGGACCCAGGGCTTCCTGAATATTAATGTATCTTCCATCGCTGAATTATACTTCAGGCCTGCATAAAGTATTTGATGAGAGTACATGCTAGATGACCATTCGGATGAAGTTCAAGTCAAAACAAAACCAATCGACAGTGATTGATAGCCAAATAATGACCACCTATGGGGACCTGATAACTGGGAAGGAACACAGAGACGTTGGGAAAGGGGGACTGGAATTGTTGATCTGTGTGGTCCAGTCTGCAATGGGCAAGTCATGGGAATAGCGATCTTTACTGTGTGTGGTTTTTAAAAGAGGAGGTGGTATTTGCTGAGAGGGAGTGCCCCATTTCTAGCTGTTTCAGGTGTCTGCCTCGAGACCAACCTCATTCAATAGCTCCCGTCCTATACAATGCTCTCCCAAGTCCTGTGCCCAGTGCCACCATCATGTTTGCGACTATTTGCTTTCCGATCCGCAGGTCCCCTGTGCCCCGCACTACCCCATCTTACGTCTCTCCATACCCAGCTTCCAAAGACACATGAACACAAGAGGCCCCGGCCTTGCATGGATTCTTAGGGTAGCCCCCAAACTTCACAAGCAGGTGTCACCACTGTGATTATGTCATGCGGCAAAAGGGACACAGTCTGAGGCAGGAGGTCAAGGTGAGTGGAAGCCCTTGAAATGCAGGAAGTCTTCTCTAATGCCTGGTAGAAGATGGATTTGGGGATAGCTGAAGCATAACGTCACACTCTTTCTGGCTTTGAAGACAGAAGGGACACGCACAAGGACCAGAGAGTGGCTTCTGTGAGCTAACATTGCCTCTCTTGCTGACAGTCAACAAGGATGCAGGGAGCAAGAAATGTAAATCTGCCGTCAGCGGGTGTAGATTGCCTTGGCGGGTTACTTAGTCTAGGGGTGTAACCCGCCTGGCAGTTTAGTTATTCCAGGGTCCCAGAGAGGCACTATCTGGAAGATATGAGCTGAGAGAGAAGAAGGAGGCCATGCTAAGTTTGTCAGAGCCTCCGTTTATTAGAGATGGGGTACAGCTCATATAGGGTAAGGAGTTGGGGGGTGGGCACAGGGGCCTGGACTCTTGCCGTGTGGTTCACATTGGTCACGTGGTTCACGTTGGTCACGTAGCCAGGAGGTCACAATTAGGAGCTGACACACCTAGTTCTCTAGATAGTTTGGAATGTGGGGCGGGTTCCGTTAACAGATAGCTCTCTATTAACAGCCAATTTGGGTGTGGAGTAGGCTCTGTCAATAGAACGATTCTTAACACAATTATGGGTGTGGGGTTCTCTGCAGACTCCCCAGGGTGATGGCTCCTGTAATGATTTTAGGAAGAAATTGGCTCCTAACAAGCGGAATGAGTAGGGACAGTGGCTGTCCCCAGAACACTAAAAAGAGAGCCCTGACCAGCTGAAGCCAGATCTCTGTGAATCTGAGAGGGACTGCAATCGTGCCTACCAAATTTCTGACGTACAGGCCTATGAGATTAAAGATGCACGTTGAGGACTTGCGAGACAGCTTGGAGTTTAAGAGCCTATACGGCTCTTCCAGGGACCCCAAGTTTGATTCCCACCACCTGCGATAGGTAGTCATGACTACCTACAACTACAGCAGTGCCCACACCTCAGGCCTCTGCAGTACCTGCACTTGTGTGTGCATGTGAGGGGCACACACACACACACACCCCACAACATGCTTCTACATATAATTTGAAAGGAATTAGTAAATAAATTCTGTTAAGCAGGGAACAGTGGTACATGACTATAATCCCAGAACTTGAGATGCGGAGGCTTAAATCCAGCGTCCACTCAATGGCCTCTATATCCCTCCCTCCCTCCCTCCCTCCCTCCCTCCCTCCCTCCCTCCCTCCCTCCCTCCCTCTCTCCCATCTCTTACTTCTATCATGGCTTAGCCCACTGAACACTCTCCACTCATTTGCCTCCAAGCCTATCTTTCCAACCCATCCATCCTGCTCACTGCCACCAGGTTAATCTTTCAAAGCTACAGACTTCACCACATTGTTCTCCTGATTTAAAAAACAACTTCAGAGCCAGGCGGTGGTGGCGAACGCCTTTAATCCCAGCACTCGGGAGGCAGAGACAGGCGGATCTCTGTGAGTTCGAGGCCAGCCTGGTCGCTACGGAGAAACCCTGTCTCGAAAAATCAAAAAAAAAAAAAACCCAACTTCAGTGGCAGGGTAGCTTAATGGTCACCCTCTGGAACCAGAATGCTGGTGTACAGCCTAGCTCTGCCTCTAAGTGTGTTGTTTTTCTCTTTTCGTTTTCTGAACACCTATGTTGTCTTAAACGTAATTCCTGAGATTTTACATGACGCAGGGCTGTAGTTTCGGTCTCTGGCAGGTAAAGGAAAGAGGATCAAGAGTTCAAGGCCATCTTCAGATAGCTAGTTCAAGACCAGCCTGGGCTATATGGACCTTGTCTCAAAACAATACTAATAATGAATGTAACTGCCCAGAACTAATTGCTGGTCTGACTGTAGGGTTTTGCAAACCTTTACATCATCACAAGTGCTGTGGGGAGTCCTTCTGTGTATGTGTAGCTTTTATTGGTTAATGAATAAAGAATCTGCTTTCAGCCAGCTTAACAGAATATAGCCAGACTGGAAAAGATACATAGAGAGAGTAGGCAGAGTCAGGGAGAAGCCATGTAGCCACCAGAGGAGAAAGACCGCCAGCCAGAACTTACCGGTAGACCACAAGCCTCAAGGTAAAATATAAAATAATAGGAATGGTTTAAGATATAAGATCTTGCTATGAATACACTGGAGTCATCCGCCAAGCAGTGTTGTAATTAATATAGTTTCTGAGTGGTTATTTCAGGTCTGGGCAGCCTGGAAACGAATGAACAGTGGCCGACTACATCCAGGCCCCACCTACATCAAGAAGATTAGCCCAGCCAGCCACTCACTGGGAGTAAAATCCTTCTCTCCTCTGGGTATAACTGCATGAAAGAAATACAGTAAACGCAGCACCAAAGGTGGTTGCTACTGCAAGACGGCTCAATGAGTAAAACACCCACTGTCTAAGCCTGATAGCCCAAGTCCCTGAGTCCTACAGCGAAAAGAGACAGCGGCCTCCTGGAAGTGGTCCTCTGGCTTCTACATGACATGATGGCACGCGTGTGTCTGCACTCACACACGTGCACAGTAACATTTTCTTTTGAAGGTGAGGAGGTGGTGAGAGAGGGCAGAATTTTGGCGGGTCTTGTTCTAGCCTGGTCCAGCGAGCACTCCATCTGAGAGCTGTCCTCATCCGTGGCTCCAGGTGGTTGACTGAAGTCTCCAGGCTGGCCATACAGCCTCTCCCACCTCCCCAGCGCATTCACCGAATCCCAGGCTGTTCCCTTACCTGCTAACCCCTCCCTTCCCTTCCATCTTCATCTTCTCTCCCTTCATCACATCATCTCCTTCTGTCCCCAGCACTCTCCTCGCTGATTCCACTGATTCGCCCATCTCCAGTTGCTGCCGCTAAAAAGGCTGCTGAGAGCCAGGCCTGAGGGTGGGGCGTGTGGGCTTGCACCCTTCTGTGAGCGCAGCTGCTTTCCAGACGAAACCTGGACCTCTCACCACAGCCCTTAAGGACTCCAATGTGCCCCAGCACCACCTCCAAGCTTTCCTTGGTCTCCGCACATATGTATCCATATGAGGCTTCCTCCTGCCTCTGAAGCATCCACTTGGCTGTTCCTTCTTCCTGGTCCACGCTTCTTTTACCTCTGTACTTAAAGAACACCTGTTTGTCCTTCATCTTGGTCTAAAGGAGGGGAGACTTCCTCCAGGAAGCCTGCCCTGACTTCCCTGACTAGGCCAAACACTTCACTTACAGGATCACAGAAGCTCAAGTTGCTCTCGGGTTAACATTTCATAGAAGCAGTTTGTCTTCGTGACCCGCATCACCAAAGGTGATGCATCCAAAAGGCATGGGGCCTGGCCAGGGTCTGTACCTGCTTCAGTGCCAGGAAGAAAGAATGAATGAAATGAGTGTGGGCCCTGCTTTACTCACTGTGTCCTCACTTGCTGTGCTCTCTGGGACAACTCTAGCCTTTTGTCACCCCAGCCCACCCTGCCAGTCCCTGCCAAGCAGTCATGACCGAATGTTTGGGCCCGTGACGCTGTCTAGCTATACCTCCTGCCTGCTCTGCCACTGCCACCTCGTCTGTATTCTTCCGCACTGGTTGTGAGCCTAACACATGCACACTGAAGAACTTTTAGATAACACAGATAATGCAGGAAATAGAAAAGAAAACACAAAACATTTCAAACGTAACTACCCAGAGATAATTGCTGCTGTTATTGTAGAGTGTACGTTCGCCCATTTTCCCGCAGTCGAGGAGTTTTTTTCTAACTTTACAACAAATCAATGAAGTTCATATTATCCTCACCATCTTCCGAGGGGGGAGGAGGAGTGCAGACAAATTCAGTAACTTGTATCAAATCATGGAACTAGTGAGGACAGAACTAAGGCTGAGCCCCGAGCCTGCTGCCTCCTGGCTGGGCCTCTCTCTACGAGGCCTCTGGGACCCAGGCCCTTCTCCTCTCTACCTCCTAATTCTTATACCACTGTTCTCTCTTCCTTCAAAACCCAAACCCCACTCAGCAACCCAGCTTCAAGGACCCTACTCTGGCATCCAGGACAGTGTGGAAAACTGGCAATGACAAAGCACCCATCAGGATGGTTCAACAAGTGACCTACACGGCCTTGCATGAACACTACACTGTTAGAGAAAGAGCCACCGAGAGCATGGGGTCATCAGAAGCAATTTCTGGGTTAGTTTATTAAGTTTTAAAAATCAAGACAATGGTTGGGTAGTGGTGGCGCACTCCTTTAATCTCAGCACTAGGGAGTCAAAGGCAGGCGGATCTCTGTGAGTTCAAGATCTGGTCTACAGAATGAGTTCCAAGACAGGCTCCAAAGCTACACAGAGAAACCCTGTCTCGAAAAACAAAAACAAACAAACAAAAAATCAAGACAATGAATAATGTGTGAGATGGACCATCATTTATAAGGATATTCACACACACACACACACACACACACACACACACACAACCAGTAACTACTACTTCTGAGAAGGAATATTCAGGGAATGAAAGTGAATGGTAAGGAGGACCTGGGTCCCGGGGCCTACATGAGGTTTAAATTTTTACCACACTTATGCATGTAATGAGTGAAAAGAAAACAAAACGAAACAAATTAGTCTAGGAGGTAGCACAGTATTAGAGCACTTGCCTAACACGTGAGAGCCTGCATTTATCCTCAGCACAAAAAGTAAGACCAAGTAAACCCCACAATTGTCCAAGCTTTCTCCAGCCATTCCCTGAGCCCACGTTTACTCCCCTTGTGTGACTCTGGTACACAGGTATGCCTTCCTTCCTTCCCCAGTGAGGCACTGAGAGATAGCTCAGCAGATAAGAGCACTGATTGCTCTTCCAGAGGACCCAGGTTCAATTCTCTGCACACATAGCAGCTCATATCTGTCTGAAACTCCAGTCCCAGGGGATCCAAAGCCCTCTTCTGGTCTTTAGGAGCACCAAGCACTCACACGTGCGCTGACACATGCCAGCAAATACCATAAACATAAAATAACAACAGAACCAAGCACCTCCCTGTAGCGCCTGCACTATGGGACTATACGCAAACTGGGAACTAAGAGACTTAAAAACACATACACAGACAAACAGAGACCCCGGGGACACGGATCATCCTTGATACAAGAATGCCAATTTTATTGCGCTCAGGGTCAGTTTATATAGGGCCATGCCCCAGCTCTTGGGATCTTTCAAGCCCACCAGAAACCACTCTCCTGCCATCAAGGCCTCCTGCTCAGAGCAGCTTCAGGCAGAGTAAACAAGTTGTTTTGCTCAGTTCTCTCCAGTAGGCAAAAGGTCTGGAGAGATGGCTCAGTGGTTAAGAGCATTGCCTGCTCTTCCAAAGGTCCTGAGTTCAATTCCTGGCAACCACATGGTGGCTCACAACCATCTGTAATGAGGTCTGGTGCCCTCTTCTGGCCTGCAGACATACACACAGACAGAATATTGTATGCATAATAAATAAATAAAATATTTTGCCCGGTGATGGTGGCGCACACCTTTGATCCCAGCACTCGGGAGGCAGAGGCAGGAGGATCTCTGTGAGTTAGAGACCAGCCTGGTCTACAGAGCTAGTTCCAGGACAGGCTCCAAAGCCACAGAGAAACCCTGTCTTGAAAAAAAAAAAAAGGTTTGAGGCAGGCAAAGAAAGTCAAAGGGCCAGGGGTCTGCAGCCCCCAACACTCCCCCTAAAAAGAAAGTTTTTTTTGGTCTCCTTCATCAGACTAGTAAGATCCTACAGGGGCAAAGACTTCTTTCTAGTCTGACTCTGATCTCTCCTTTCACCTTTACGTGAACTCCAGAGATTGAATCCTGGTCACCAGGCTTACACAGTAAATGCCTTTACCTGCTGAGCCATGTCACCAGACTTTAAGGGTTTCTCTTCTGATCTTGGGGGGGGGGGATGGTGACTCACACCTTAATCCCAGCACTAACAAGGCAGAGGGAAGCACAGCGATCTCTGTGAGTTCCAGGATAGCCTGGTCTCCAGAGTGAGCCCAAGGACAGCCAGGACCACACAGTGAAACCCCGTTTCAAAAACCAAGCAAACAAATAAATAAATGCCTCTATTCCATCATCCCTGAAGGGTGAGCTCCCCCATGCTACCCGCCCCTGCCCCCTACTGTTGACTTCTCCCTCGCAAGTTCTGCATCAGTTGGACTGAGCCCATCAGAGTTTGCCTTCCTGGTGTTGTTCTCTGAGAGCACAGGGACCACATGTTCACCAAACCCAGCACTCAGCTCAGACCATATCTCTCTTGTCCATACCAATGACTGGATGGGCACTACCAGCCTGGCCCTGGTCACTCACGGAAGCCAGGTGACACTGGAAAGCATAGTACTTTCCTCCTAGTCTTACTCAAAGTCCCTCAGCCCAACTGAGGCACCAGTCTGAGATCTCCCCACGCTAACATCCACAGCCTCAAAGCAAGCTCTTGTAAGGTTCCATGCCAGTCTAGACCTCTCTTTCAGCTCAGAGCCCCACCCAGGCCAAGGCCAGGCCCCAGACTGACTCCCTGCCCCCAGCCCTACAGAGAACACCATAGCCCAGCCCAGCTCAGCCCAGCCTGGAGGGTCTGGCCCATCAATCGTGTTCCCAGGGGTACAAACCAATTTCTCTTGCTTTCCCGAGCCCGTCTCCCTGGCGGAGCCTGGAGGGGCCTTCAATCGCATTAATCCCAGCCTGGCGGCGGTGACGAAGACGGATTTCTCCACCAAACGATCCATTTGTATCTCTCGCGCACTCAGTTGGTTTTTTCTGTGCGGATGTTCAAAATATCATGAAAAAGGCGTTAGCCGGGTAGCTGTGGCGCAGCGGAATAATAGAGTGATCCAGCAATGCGCTCCTGACCTTGCAGGACAGCTAATCCATCCGCACATCTATCTTAATTATTCCCGGTTACAAAAGAGAAACTCCACCATCCATTCATTCCGGGCTGGCAATTCCATTTTCCACCCCTACTCACGCCCATCCTTCCTCCACCATGTCTCTAACCAGATAGTCCCATTCACCATGGCTACAACACTCTTCATTCCAGTTCAGCCTAGCCTGGCCTGAGCCTACCTTGGTGTAACCCAGCCCAGTTCACTCACGGTCACTTGAGATCCAAAGTTCTCTGCGTGGTGTGCTCTCCTCTCTAGAACCCTGGTCAATGCCCACTGAAGACCAGCTATGTTGAGAATCAAGGTTCAGCAGACACAAAGGTTGTGTGTGTGAGTGTGCGCGTACACACACACACACACACACACACTGAAAGGTTCACACAGGTAGCCATGGACTCTTATCCAGATTTGAATATTCAGACTCTTTTCACACACACACACACACACACACACACACACACACACACACACTAGACAGGTCCACTATATTGTCCATTCTCACTTCAACCTCACCATTTGGATTCTGCTTCTGCCTTGGTACCTACACTAATACAGATGGATTTTTGGATTGTAAGGTTAGACCCAATGAAAGTGTCTTGGGCTTTCTCCCATCCCTATAGTCAAACTACAGTGTTGTTGCTTGAGACAGCATCTCTCTATATTGTCTTGATTGGCCTAGAACTTGTTGTGTGGACTAAGCTGGCCTCTAACTCAGAGAGAGATTTGCCTGCCTCTGCTTTCAGAGAGCTGGGATTAAAGGTGTGTGCGACCATGTGCCGCCTATTAGTCTGTTCTTTTTTTCCCCTCCTTGCTTAATACACCTAGGGCACCAGTGCTGGTGGATAAAGATTGACACATGAGCAAGGAAGAGAGCAAAAGATATGTGTGTTGTGGGAAGGGGTGGAGGCTGGGGATTGAGCTGAGATCCAGCAGTCAGGGGAGAAAGAAACACAGCAGGGGGACGAGTGTTGAGAAGGTACTGACACTGTGACAGTGAATGCAGGAGGAACCACAATTCCAGCTAATGGCACCAGATTCATTCTGGGAGAGCGTGCCGGTCTCTAAAGCCCTTCCTAATTCTGCCCCTTAATGTATGTTTTTCAGATCCCTCATTCTAATGATTTTAATGCAATCAGCAAAACTAGGCATGTAATTGTCTTGACTCTGAGCTTGGCCATGGCGGCTCCTGGGATCCCTGGCTCCCAGTTTTCCTGCTCTACCCAGCAATCCAGCCCTCCCTCCTTTCGTACTCCTTAATTCAGCTTCAGTCAACAAGTGAGACTTCTCCAGCACTTGAGGCTGGGGAAGGACAAAGCAGAAGTTGCCTCAAGAAGCCCACTGAGGAAAGGACGCGGGAGTACTGCGCTATCAGGAGGTGTTTCCTGGCCCAGCCTGCCTAGATTATACCAGTTAGAAAAGGAAGTCAGGACGGCTTCCTAGAAAAGCTCAACGACCCCCTTTCCCAGAAGCAGCAGGCAGCCCGGGCTGGGCCAGCAGGGGCAGTGTGCAGGGGAAAGGACATTTGTCCGGAGACAATGGCAGAAAAGGGGTCTCCAAGCGGCTGTTGAAAGCCAATTTGTAGTGGTGACGGGCCGAGGTTGCTCCAAAGGCTGGGAACAGCTGGAGCTCCGGGTGACTGATGGGTGGGCCCAGGAGAGGGGCCATTGGTCTGGCAGACACAAAAGCCCCGATGGTGCGCGGGTGGGGCCCGTCAAAATCATTAAGTGCTGAAGATGGAGCCGGCGGACTTCAGATGGGACCAGTGGGTTGCGGGGGAAGAGGTCAGGAGCTCTCCCTGCCCTTTCTACCGCCCCTCCTCCATCCTCCACCCTCCACCCTCCACCTCGGCTCCGGAAACTGGCCACCCACGACCCTATTACCATCTAATTTGCATAGACACACCCTCCTCAGCCTCCTGGTGCCTTGGAAGGCCCAATCCGAGCAGTTCAAACTCTGGGGTAACCTGGGACTGAATAGCCCCTCCGCGCCTCTTTTGGGGACCCGTCACCCTCGAACATTGCATTCCCCAGCCGTGCCCTTCGCTACTTTTCAAGGAACTAGACTGTCTTCAGGCAGGGCTACGAAAGACCCCACCCCCAGTTCCAAACCTAAGAAACTGAGTTTGGGTGCTGATTTGGCTATTTCTAGGCGCCTCCTTCCTTCTGTGTGGGAAATGTTTCTCCCCCTCGACCTTCCCCAAGGGGTGAGGAGAGAAGACACTGGAAGAAGCCGGTGTCCTCCCTCATCCCCAGGAGCCCTCCCTCGCTCCTCGAGGCTCCGGGCACGAGAGCAGAGCAGTGACCCGGCCAGGTGGTGATGATGCGGCCGGCCGCGCTGGTCACTCTTGGCCGCTCCCCGCGCGGAGCCCGACCCTCCTCGCATGGGTCACGGCGCCGGCAAAACTCCCTGACACAGAAACGCCGCGGGGCCTGCGCGTGTCGGGAACAATCCTCCGACTGATGGGAAGCGACAGCTCCGCCCCGCCTCCCTCCGCGCTTTCCCTCCACCGGTTCTCCCCGCGCCTTCCCTGCCTGCCCAGGGCTCCCCAGCAGCACGCCTGCCAGGTCGCCCCCGGAATTCCTCTACGGAGCGTAGGATTTGTACAGGAGAGCCGGAGCGACCCTATGGTCAGGTGGCTTGGGATGTGGAGACAGAAAGAGCGGAGAGAGGTGCTGGGAGGCACAGTTGGTTTCAGCCTGCTCCGCCCTTGTTCCTGAAGAACAAAGATTGGAAGAAAAGAGAAACATGTAGGGTCTCTCCCTGGTGTCTTATTCTTTTGGCTGATCTCCGTCTTTCTGGGCTTTGTCATCTGTGTATTTTTTTTTGTATTGGTTGCAAGAAACTTCTCTTTTGTAATGACCTTCCTACACGCGGGCGACGCGCGCGCGCGCGCGCGCGCGCGCGCACACACACACACACACACACACACACCTGCAGGCATAGTCCAGTCAGGGGCACTCTGTTCATAGCCACAGAGTAGTCTATGATCACTAGCTCCAGTTTTCATTCTTGCTCCAAGCCAGAACCTTCCAGAAGGCCTTCTTCAGCTTTTTCTTTGCTCACCTGGATCCTGATTTCTCCTTACTGTGTTTTTCACTGGAGGAGATTTGGTGTGGAAGGAACTCTTGATCCCCTCTTCATTAAGGAGAAGCCTTTATGGGGTTCCTTCTGAGGATGGGCCAAACTTCTACCAGTACCTGACAACTTACCCAGACCCTCCCGGGACCTAGCTCTGCCCTCACATCTGTCCCACTTCCCTGTCCTTTGTGTCCTGGCCAGGGACCAGATGCCCAGGAGTGCATTTTCCCATCTCCACTGTATCTCTCACTCCATTGGCACTCCTTTGAGCCTCCACTATTATTTTTTGTGGGTCCTGTAATTCCTCTCATCTTGTCTCCTCCCAGCAACACATTTACTGAATCCTTGATGAATAGATGAATGAACTGTGATTGCTTGTGAATTTGGACCGATCCCAGAGGCTGAGATGGACAATGCGCCAGTGAAGTGGGTGAGGACAGAGGCAGAAAGACCAAATTCTGAGGCCAGGTTGGGCTATACAGTGAGTTTAAGGCCAGCATGGGCGACATACTAAGACCTAGTCTCAAGCAAAGGAAAGGAAGCTGGAGAGATGGCTCACTGGCTAAGAGCACTAGTTAAGAACACTGGTTACCTGCTGGGCACTTCAGAGTCAGAGGCAGGTGGATCTCTGTGAGTTTGAGGCCAACTTGGACTACAGAGCAAGTTCCAGGACAGTCAAGGCTACACAGAGAAACCTATCTCCAGAAGAAAAAGAAATACAGCAATGGATGTTCTTCCAGAGGAGCTGGAATTGATTTTAGGCACCCACATGGAGTCTAACAACCATTTGTACCACCAGTGCCAAGGGAACTGATGCCCTCTTCTGGTTTCCCTGGGAGCCAAGCATATATATGGTGCAAAGACACACATGCAGGAAAAACACCCATCTGTGCATAAAATAAGACTGCATTTTTGGTAGTGTTAGCTTCAGTAGCACACACACTAAATTTAGACCTGTCTCTTAAGTACTCAGCTATGATCCTTTAATAAATTACTTTATTTATTTTATGTGTGTGTCTGTTTTGCCTTCATGTACGTCTGTGCATCATTTACAAGCTTAGTGTTCATGGAAGCCAGAGGAGGATGTCAGATCCCCTGGAACCAGAGGGCAGCTATGTGGGTGCTGCGTCCTCTGTAAGAGCAGCGGGAGCTCTTCACTGTGGAGCCGTCTCTCCAGCCACCAGTGAACTCCCTTGTAAAAAGCTCAAGACAGGAGAAAGATTAGAGAAAGGAAGGAAGGCTGGCCTAGAAAAGTTTCCCTAAAGTCACAAAGGCTGTGGGACACTAAGGTTGAGGATGCTCGGTGCTTCCACTAGGGACAGTGTGTCGTGGGCCAGGACAGTGCAGTGAGGATGGGGGCCACTCCGTCCTACTTATTGCTCCAGAATGAGGGAGTCTCTGATCATCTCTCCATGAAGAGCCCACATCGGTCATCTCGCCCCAAACCCCTCCTTCAGTCCCAACGCCCTTTCTGCTCCTTCTCCTCTACGCCCTCCATCAATATTCTTTTGGCCCTGAACACTTTCCTAGGAAGCCCAGACCATAGTTCTACCTAGTTCTACCACTAACTAGCTGATGGTTTTGAGAAAGAACCATTTGTCTCCCCTGGTCTGGAATTCCCAAGTGTCTGTGGTAGGATGGAGCTGCAATAGGCAACGTCTGAGTTACCCACCACCCCCTTCCATTCTGGCCTCTAATCCACCTTACCCAGCCCAGCTGACCCAAGTTCCTCCCTCCTCCCCATAGGGATTGGGGCTCAAAAAGTACTGGGAAATTCTGTGAATTAATTACCATCAGACCTAGGCCACTGTTCATCCCTGTAAACAAACATTTGAATATGCTGTAATTAATTGCATCTGCCACAGCGACCCTCCTCTCATTCATCCTCCTTCAGCTTTCCCTTTGCATACCCTGGACCATCTTCTCCTCCCACTGAAAACCTGGCAGGACCCCCTCCAGCCCCTCGCCCTAGCCTTCTCAGCCCCCCCCACTACATGCAGGTGCCAGCATCTGCCACGCCACTCTGCAGCTTTTTGTTCCCTTTCTGTCTCTCCGGTGCCCTTCTGTCTTTCTGAAACTCCTTTGTCTCTAACCCTGTCGGCCTGGATTTTCTCCCTCCACCAAGTTTGATGTGAAGAACACATCCTTTAAGAAGGAGGAAAGGATGAGACTAGAGAATCTACCCAGGAGCCTGAGAAAGCAAGCTCTTTAGTGAGCTAGAACTAGGCTAATTTACAAGGATTATAGGAGGCTGGGGAAGGAACCCTGATGCAGCTTCTGTCTTCATCCCTGTCTTTGTGAGTGTGTGAGAAACACAATGGGAAGACAATTGCCCAGGTGAGCCCACCTGGCTATGCCACAATTGCTTCCCTTCAAAGACAGAATGACCGCGGCAGGATGATGCCGGTTAGGGCGGGCAGTTTAGCACCACGCTGGCCACAGGGTTGCTGGGGGGTGGGGGGCAGGGCGAGGAAACGTTATCCTTTCTCTATGTTCACCTTGACCTGCGAAGAGCGTGGGCCGGGTCGGGAAACTGATCACTCTGACCAGAGGTGGGAACCTTAGACGAAAATGAGAAGAGTCATAAGCCCAGATCTCCAGGAAGGACAGGAAGAGGGCTAGCCGCCAGAGGGGTGGTTGGCCAGCTAGGCCGCGCTGGGGGAGCCGGGAGCTGGGTGGGCGGGGTAGGGCGGGCGCCACCAGGCGTGGCGCAGGGAACAGAGCAGAATGAAATGCAGATGCAAAACGTGCTCGTAAGAGTTTCCTCTCTCTCCCCATCTGCCAAAGCCGAGATTTTAATCTTTAATCCATGAGCAATCAGCGAGCAGCGGCGAATGGCACATTACAGATGTTTTACTGTCGCGGGCGTTCGCAGCTTCCGTGCTCCGCACAGGCGCGACGCGCGGGCGCCCCTGCCCCTCCCCTTCTTCCCTCCCCAGATCCCACTTAACAATATTCCCCTCACCTGCACTCTGCAAACTGGTTAATAAAGGTAGAGCGGGGAAGCAGGGCCTTTTAACCCTTTCCTACAAGAACGGAGACTCTGTCTGTGTGGCTAGGCTGGTGGTATAGGCGCCGGCCGGCCGCAGAAAGGACCCTGTACCGTTTATACTGCACCAACGTGGATTTTTCTAGGTTGAGGGGCGTGAAGCCAAGGAGTGGAGTGTCCTGATAGCGAAGCCTTTCCACTCCTAACACCCTTCCAGAACCCAGTATCCCGGGCCCGCTGGCGGCTCCTGCTATTAGCGCTCCAGATGTTCGGCTGAGCTGAGACTCTGCTTTCCAGATGTTGGGCACCTCTGTTCTCACGTGTGGGACCACAACCCCTTCTGTATGATGAAGGAGAATGCTGTAATGGTCAGATTTGGGAGTGGCTAGGAAATTCGGATGTAGAGGAGTCTTAGAAGAGAGACTAGTTAAAATTTTGCTTGGGAGGGGGCTCTGCTCTTTCTCCAATGGAGGTGTGTGTGTGTGTGTGTGTGTGTGTGTGCGTTTGTGTGTGTGTGTGTTTGTGTGTGTGTGTGTGAAAAATAGGTAAGAAGATGGGAATCCCAGGGAGGTGACTCTGGAGCTGCTATCCGATCCAGAGGATAAAGATGTACCCCGGAAATTCCTGGTAGCGATCCTATTTTGTAGAGACATATTTGCATATTTGTCTCATTTAGTAGTAGGCATATTTGCATATTTAAATATTTGTCGCATTTACTAGTTTGCTCGCCCCACAGGTCAAGACCTGTTTCCACTTACCATTGGCTTCCCAGGGTCTAGTATAGGGCCTAGTGCATGCTCAGCAAATGCTTTGAAAAAATGGACTCCTGTGAGTCCCGGGTCATGCTTTCTCGGCAAGTCAGTTCATCTACCTCAGGACAAAGGCATGCACATCCAGTCTCCCTCCATCAAGACTATAGCCCAACTACATCCTTTCTAGCTCCAGGCACCAGCTTGTTTCCCTGCATCTTTGGTGGCTCCTTCCCTTTCGACAAGAACCCAGGACCAGAATGGCTCAGCGGTTAAGAACAGTTGCTTTTACAGAGGACTGGGTTCAGTTATCAGCACCGATTTACAACCACCCACACCTCCAGCTTCAAGGGATCCCATGCCCTCTTGTGACCTCATCGGGCGCCAGGCACTCGTGTAGTACACATATATAAAAATAAAATTCATAAATCTAATTTAAAAAATGTTTGTGGTACAACACCCTAGCTCCACTGGCCAACTGCTTTCTCTAGGCCTCTCTGACCTTTCACCCTCAACTCTTGGACCCTCCCAATCCTACCTCTGAGGCCTACTCTAGAGGCAGGCCCACAGACACCAGAATTTTCTCCTCCGGTTCCCACGGGAGGGGTCCAGTTGTCTACACCACTGCCAGCTCAATCCCCAAAGTGGCCCAGAGTTTCACTTCACAGGCCAGGGTCCCATCTTTTCCCTGGAACTTCCTACCCTCCACCCCAAATTTGGGTCTTTGGGGAGGCGTGTGCAGAAAGAAGGAAAGAGGAAAAGCTGAAAACTAGCCAGAAGGAAAAAAGTGATAATATCTAGGTCTAAAAATAAATAGAAAGTGGTTGGAGCCAGCTAAATGAACGGAGCTTGAGAGCGAGAAGCAGATACCGACAGAAGAGGGAGAAACAGTGACTGGCCCAGGCAGCGGCAGAAAGACACACACAGATGGACACCCACGGTTAGAGGCTGCAGGCAGAGCGGGGTGCTGGAGGCTGGGGTCGGGCTGGAGAGCCGGGAACCCGGAGGGACCTGGCTGGCCGAGGTGGCTGCGAGCCTGCGCTGCCCCAGCCGCCGCCGCCTTCTGTCGCAGGCCGCCCCGGGCCTAGGCCACAGGGCTCACAGGCGGCCCTGAGAGGCGGCGGCGGCGCGAGGGAAGCCGGGGCGACAGGCAGCGTAGCCGCGTGTGTGTTTTTATTATTATTATTTCTGATTAAAGAGGAATTCATCTCGTATCTGCCTCCTGCCAGGGGCCGAGGCGCCGCCATTGGGGTTAACGGTGCGGAAGAATACAAAAAAATTTCATTGAGGAGGATTATAAAAGTTACTAGCTGGAACATTAACAGAAGAGTAACTTGTAAAAAATGCAATATTACAATATTCACAAGGACGGCAGAGCGTGGTAAAGCTATAAAATTCAACATTAAAATCTTCCACAGCCTAGATAACCTAGTTAACAAACATGGTATTGGAACTACTTTTCTATTGGGGATGAGGGATACGGTGCCCAGGGCTGATCACACCTCGGCTGAGGGCGGGACGGGGGCGGGATGGTCCTGGGCTAGCCCCGCCTCTCTCCTGCCTCAGCCTCCTCCCCAGGAAAATGGGCATAAACAGAACTCGGAGGTGGGGAAAGCCTGAGGGAAGCGCCTCCAGACCTCGAATGAGTTTGCACATTTGTGAGGTTCTTTCTTATGTGATGTATTGAATGAAGCAGAGAATTCAGCATGGATTTAGAATTTCTGCATAGGGTGTATATACCTCTCTACTCCTGCAGGAAGTGTGTATAAAATGTATTAAGAGTGTGCTTCAGTGTGTGTGTGTGTGTGTGTGTGTGTGTGCACGCAGTACCGTGTGCTCGGGCTCTCTCTCTATATGACTCATGGTATGTGCACATATATAGGGAGCTCAGGGCAAGACATTTTGAGTTGTACATTGAGTGTTTATAGCATGTATGTGAGATAAATGAGCCTCTGTGTGCAATATATATGTGTATGAGCAGTATGTGTGGGTGAGGTGTAGGTCTAGATAACATTGGAACATAGGCAATTACTGAGTACATGTCGGTATGGTGTATTTGTGGACAGTGCATGTGTTTAGTGCAGCTACGGTATATTTTTCCAAGAGGCTAAGTGTTGCTTAATTCCATGTGCAGATGTATGCAGGGTGCATACATCAAAGGATATTACATGGCTTTTAATACAGGGTAAGTCCAAATACTATCATACAAACAAAGTATGTTTGTTATGTCTGCATGATATGCCTGCATAGACAGTACTTGAGCTATGACCCGTGAGTGTGAGTGTGCAGAGCATGTGTTTAGGGCATGTGCACATGAGTGTGATGGGAGTGAAAATGAGCAACGGAGATGCCTGTAGATGCAAACGCCCAGATATCTGCTATATATGCCCATATCTATAGTGCATAAATATTTGGGCAGAATACATATTTGTGAAAAGTATATGTGTATGTATGAAAACCACATTGATGTGTGAGCTGACAGAGTGTGCATCTGCAGACACAGAGCATCTATGTGAATCAGGCCTCCAAACTCATGGCGATTAGGAGCACACATGCAGGGAACATATTTTGAGTTGTATATGTTTTCTGTGTCCTGAGTGTATTATGACCTTGGGCAAACAGCCTCTAGGTATCTTGGGATCACTCGTTGCAGAATGGTGACAATGTCTGTTTCACAGGGTTGTCATTAGGGTTAGACAAATTAATACTTGCTATGGTGCAAACAAGAATAACTGGTACCTTAAAAATGCCAAAAACTTATAAATAGGTTGGATTCATGGCAAAAGAGTTTTCAAGATGTGATTGAGAAACTAGAGATTAGCCTGGTCTACAAAGTGAGTTCAAAGGAAGTTAGAACTGTTACACAGGAAAACCTTGTCTTGAAAAACAAAACCAAAAAGAAGGAGGAGAAGGAGAAGAACAAGAAGAAGAGGAGGAGGGAGGGGAGAGAGAATAAGGGAGGAGAAGGAGGAGGAGAAGGGGAAGGGAAAGAGGAAGAAGAAGAAGAAGAAGAAGAAGAAGAAGAAGGAGAAGGAGAAGGAGAAGGAGAAGGAGAAGGAGAAGGAGAAGGAGAAGGAGAAGGAGAAGGAGAAGGAGAAGAGGAAGAAGAAGAAACTGCTAGAGATTAGCGTGAGAGCTGGCTCAGCATTAGTTTCCCTTACAGAGGACCTAGATTTGGTTCCCAGAACCTACATGATGGCTTGCAACTGCCTCTAAGTCCAATTCTAGAGGGTCCAATGCCCTCTTCTGTCCTCTTTGGACACTAGGCACAGACATGGTATACAGGCATGCATGCAGGCAAAACACTCATATATATAAAATGTAAATAAAATGTAAGTGTCCCCAAAACAGCCAATTATCCTGGATTACCAGGCTTCATAGAGCACGCCTTTAATCCCAGCACTTGGGAGGCAAAAGCAGGTGGATCTCTGTGAGTTTGAGGCAAACCTGCTCTATATACACAGTTCCAGGCCAGCTAGGGATACATAGTGAGACCCTGTCAATAATAATAATAATAATAATAATCGTAGATGATCTAGATGTCCTTATGCCATAAGAAAGATACTTACAGAAGAGAATACACGTGTCAAAGGAGAAATGAGGACAAAAACATAGGCAGAAATGATGCTGCCATGACTTGTGGGATGTGGGTGGCTTCCAGAAGATTCAAGCAATCAAGCAAATTCTCTCTCAGAGCCTTGAGAAGAAGTCAAGCCCCATTCTCACAGTTTAAAATTCTAAGCCCAAAATGTAATAAACGTGATTTTTAAGATGTTCACTAAAAAGTTTTTTGGGTCCTCTAAGCCCCTCCACCGATGCAATAATCCAAATCAAACTGAATTAGAAAAAACCCGGGGTTTAATGAATACCAACGCTCCCAGGTGGCCTTTCAGCCCCCCAGAAAGGAGATGGGGAAGGAAGACTGGAAAACTGCTTGTTGTTCTGTGGGAGGCTGTTTAAATACCCTGTGGAAGTGGTCTTGACCATCTCTAGGGAGGGGTCATCTTTTGTCAGGCTTTCTCGGAGTTGGAGTCTTGACTAAGGCAACTCTCTGGGGAGGGGCTTGGGATGAAACTTCCACCCAAACATTACAGACTCTTTGGGTATATGGATGCCAGGCCTGAGGTGAGGAATCCACCCAAGTTCATATTTTGGGCTATGGAGATGGTTTAACACTCAAGTACACTTGGATCCAGTGCCCTTTTCTGGTTTCCTTGAGCAGCAGGTCCACATGTGATGTACAGACATACATACAGACAAAACCCCATACATGTAATAAAATAAAATGTGTTTTAAAAGATGGTAGCAATTTGTTATGGCAGCAAGAAGAAATTAACATGCCGATAATGTACTTCAAACAGTGCCGCGTGTGTTGAAAGTATCTGATTAATGTTTGTAAAACTAGTTCTTCGGAGGTAATATTTGAGGCCCTAGGGAAGGCCAAGATATACACCTAGTTGCCAAACTTGCCTTTTTGTCCTTTTTGTCTAAGGCTGTCTCTGGCTGCCCTAGGCCAACCAATCTGGATCCTGCCAGAGCTTTTGTTTGGCCAACAGAAGATGCTGTCTTAACAGACAAAAGCAAGTCTTAAACTATGCCAAAGGATACACGGGGGAAAGGAAGCTTCTTCCATCCATCTCATGGAAGCAATTGGTTTTTCTGTGTCAATCCAAAACTGATCTATGCAGGTAGCGTGGGGATGTGAACGTTTGTATGTTCTTTCTCACACATCAGAGATACTGCACACCTGTTTCACGCTTTCCTTTCTCATTTATCTTGGAGATCTTTCCGTGTCTTAACATGAAGAGACTTTTCTCTAGGTTAAGGCTACATAGCATTCTATTGAAAGTGGTTAAGTCTATTAACTCAACCCTAACAATAGACATTAGAATTCCTTTTATAAAAATTGAGACAGGGTCTCATGTAGCCTAAACTTGTCTCAATATTACTATAAGGCTAGGGATGACCTTGAATTCCTGATTCTCCTACTCCTATCTCCCAAGAGCTGGGATTGCTGGTGTACAGCATAGAACAGGATTTCAATGACATCTATGGCTTTCAATGGTGTGCAAATAAAATGGCCATGACTATCCTTGCTTATCTGTCCTTTAATCATTGACCCATCCGGTCGCTTGTCTTTTAAATTTTAAATAGTTTCCAGTGAGTTTCATTTAAAAATCAGTCTTTCTGGTTGCTGTTTAAAAAGCAAGCGACTTGGGCCAGTGATGTAGCTCAATGGGAGAGCACACACCTGATTTGCATGGAATCCAGAGTTTGGCTCTCTGCACCAAAATGTCAAAAATAGATAAATAAATAAACCCTCAAACCATATTTTCCAACCAGACAACTTGTCACCATCAACTCCATCTTCCGCATGGCCATAGTCTCCTTTTGTTCCCCAGAACTGGAAATTCAACCAAGACCTCACGTGTTGCAGACAACTGTTCTGCCTCTGAGTTACATCCCAGCCTGGTGTGTTCAGAACCGAGAAACCCTATACTTTAAAGAGTCCTTCCTAGACTGCTGGTGGAGCTCCGGTGGTAATGCATGTGCTTAGCATGCCCTAGACTGGGTTCCACGCCCAGTATCACATACTGTTAAAAAAAGAGGCCTCCCCTCTCTGAGCATAGGCCCCTTTCTGTTAACTTCTAAACTAACTCTTTCTGCACATTTAAACCCTGGTAAGATTTATGCAACAGTGTTAAAATAGTGGAAAAATAGTGTTTTCTATCAAATAAGTATGTAGTGCAGATTATTTCTCTTTCACAAGGAGTTATTCTTCTAACTACAGTTCTAGAATGTGTCTGTTTTAAGGACTCAGATTTTAACTGAATATTTTCCATGCATGTGTGGGACTTTATTTAAGTCTATATATTTTTATCTTTATGTGTATGAGTGTTTTGCCTGTCTGTATGTATATGTACTGCATGAGCGCCTGGTATCTTGGAGGCCAGAAGAGGGTGTCTGATGCCCTAGAACTGGAATTACAGTCATGAGCGGCTATGTGTATGCTGGGAACTAAACCTGAGTCCTCCGAAAGAGCAGCAAGTGCTTCTCATGGCTGAGCCATCTCTGCAGATCCAGGTTGCATTCTAAGAGTGTTCAGGAAACTGGGGATCCAAACAGGAAGAGGAACTTCTTCTCAGAGATACACTCACAGGTCTTCCAAAGCTGGGAAAGGAGGGAGGAAATTCCTCCACCTAGTTCATGTCAGAGTTAACAAAATGAAGACTAACATGCCTGTTAGCATTTTGCTGGCCACTATGGTAGCCATTTGCCACAATCCTATCAAATATGTCAATTAAATTAATTGAAAAAATCAGCACCCCTGAACATGGAAAGATATCTCCATTAGTAAAGTGTCCACTATCCAAGCATGAGGACCTGGATTTAATTCCCCAAGCCCATGTTTGTTTTTTTAAAAGCTTGTCGTGGTAACATGTTCTTATCATGCCAGTGTTGGGAAGGTGGCAACAGGCAGATAGATCCCTGTGGCTCACTGGGCAGCCAGCCTAACCTACTTGATAACTCCAGGTCAGTAAGAGAGCCTGTCTCAAAACCCAGGGTGGATAGCCCCTGGGAAACAACACCTGAGCTTCATCTCTGGCCTCCACAGGCACACACAAGTGCACCAAATGCACACTCACGAGGACGTACACACTTTCAGTTCCTCAATCACACTCGGCATGGCCAGTGAGCTCTGGACTGAACATCTGCAGTATCTCGGGAGTTCTATGGCCACACTGCTCTAAGACTAGACTCTCCACAAAGGCAGGAACTCCCTAACTCTTGTCCACCACTGTTGTTTCTCATGCCATTTCCGGAGCTGGTTCTCAATAACGCTGTGGGAAGTAACAGCTAAGGAACAAATGAACAAACTGATGAATGAACAAGCCAGCCAGCGACCCACAGGACACACAACTACAGACTCTTCCACAGCAGCAGGCTGAGGCAAGCCTTAGGACATCAATACAACGCTGGAGACTAGCTGTTCCCAGAGGAGCCAAAGGGTCACTGCCAGGACTGAAGCCTGCGAAGGAAGCTGTTCTTCATGATGGTTGAGCCAGAAGCCTGGGTTTTGAATATTGCTGCTCTCTTTTGTATGTGTGACACCTTCTCCTTGAAGTCTGGAGAAGCCCTCCTACCCAGAGAAACCTCATCAACCCCGCAGAGCAGAGCAAGTTCCAAGGGCTGTGTGGGCAACAAGCTATAGGGAGACTGCTCTACCCCACCCAGAGGAGACATGTTTTTGATACTGCTGTATCTTGCCTGTGCCCACCTGAGGGGTATCAGTGTGGAGAAGGAGGGAGGGGGAGAAGGGGGGAAGGATGACAAGAGTGGCAGGGAGATGGGGAGGTGAGAACCCCAGAAGAAACCATTGTAGATCTCCACATTGGTGTGTTTGCATCTTCGTGTATCTGCATATTTGGGAGACCGTGTATACAACAGAAAGTTGTGTGTGCATTGGGAAGCTATGTGCAACATGTGAAGAGCTGTAGTGAGAATTCTAATTGTTCCTAATGATAAAAACCCAGAGTCAGATATAGGGTTAATGTTGAAAGATCAGAGAAGCTGAGCAGCCAGCCACTAGTTCTTAGGAAATCTCAGATTGAATGGAGTACCCTCTCTCAAGGAATCCTCAAACTGAATGCTGAGCTCCTGTCTCCTCCCTCCTTCTATTCTCCTCTCAGCCCAGTCACATCACTTCCTGTCTCCACCTCTCTAGTGCTGGGATTAAAGGTGTGTGACACCATCACTTGGCTATGTTTTTCTTTTAGACTGATTATAGATTATAGACTCTTATAGCCCAGGGTGGCCTTGAACTCACAGAAATCAGTCTGTCTCTGTCTCCCGAGTGCTGGGATTAAAGATGTGTGCTACTAGTGCCTGGCCTCTATAGCTAACTATTGTGGCTAATTCTGCACTCTGATCTTCAGGCAAGCTTTATTTGTTAAAGCACAAACAAAGTATCACCACGGAGAGCTATGTCCACATATGGAGACTGGGTTATGCTTGTGCCCAGAGTATTCCATTTAAGTATTAGTGTTTATGTGACACTATGCAACGGGAGGCTATGTGAGAACTTAGGGCTATGGATGTACAGTGCACGAACTGTAGTCTATGCAGTGGGATCTGTGGGGGAGCTTTTGTGCTGTGTGCTGTTTGTGTACAGTGAACTGGGTAGCAGCCATGCTGACCTTCTACACACTAGGATGGGTATGTCTGGTATGTATGTAACCCTGCTTCATTTCTTTTCATTCCCGAATGCGGGCCCTAAATGGTCCCTGCAATACACTAGTGTGAGCCCCGCTTTGGAAGACTTCTGCAGTCCCTGAGCGAAGTCTACAGACAATTCTAGAGGGCCCTTCTTGTTTCTTAGTCTTCTTAGGGAGATAGGAGATGAGCTGTGCTCTGACGGAGGAAGACCAGAGAGGGAAGTAAGGATGGAGACACAGAAGGAGAGGAAGAAAGAAAGGGAGAGAGGAGGGGAAGGGCGGGCTAGCCGGGCAGACCAGTAGGCCACAGGGCCCTGGTCAGCAAGTGGGGGGGAGGGGTATTGGGACTGAGAGATCAAAGGCCAAGATGAGAGATAAGAAGGAGAGGGAGGAGAGCTCAGAGAGAGGGGAAATGTGGACCCCAGAGCTGGGGAACCACAACGGATCAAAGGCCAGTGCGGGGGTGGGAGGAGGTGGGAGGGACCCTGGAGGGACTCGGCGGGGGGGTGAGGGTGGGGGACTGGCGTGCGCTCGGGCGCTCCGAGGCGCGCGGCTCCCTGGGGAGACCGCAGACACTTTGCGGAGATGTTACTCCGGAGTTGGAGACGATGATAAATATGATAATTTGTATAAAATCTGAATGGGTCTTGTTTTCAGGGAGAATGCCTCGGATGATGAATGGGCCCGGCTCCCAGATAGATGGCTGATAAAAAGTGTATTGGATTGGCGAGAGCGATTTTAATTCTCATTCGGTACCTGCAGATGCCGCGCCCGCGCCCTGCATCTTCTCACTACTGCCCACGGTGCGGGGCGGCCGGCGGTCCTGCTGGCCTCAGCGGCTCCAGAGGCTCCTGAAATGACTCTAATTACAGAGTTATTAATTTTAAGAGGAGGGTGAGCGGGGGTTTTATGATTATTAATCGAGCACCGGCGCTTGGCGGGAGGGGCGACCGATGGTGAGCGAGGCTCCAAGTGTGCAGTCCGCTCAGGGCCCGGGGCACCTGCAAGCCCGGCGGGCTCCGTGATGGCTGTGATCAGGTCCCCTTCTGATGTGAGCTGAAGCCTGCAGAGTCCCCCAGTGATCTCGTGCACCTGTCACCCGGGCCTCCATAGAGCAGCAGGTTCCAGGCCTGACTTGCGCACCTGCGTGACCCCGCCACCCCACCCCCCCGCGCGCGCCCAGGTCAGCCTGGGAGGTCAGCAAGTCCGCAACAGAAGCCCAGAGGGGCTCTGCTAGAAGAACCACTCCATTTCCATCCCCGGGCCAGAGGTGTCAAGGGCTGGTGACCTAGAGCAGGATGCATCCTTGAAAGGCAAATCAATGATATTTATGAGGCTCCTATTGAACGCTAGGCACTGTGCGAGGAGCTCCTAATCCCATGGATGAGGCTTCCCACTTCCCTGACGAAGGATCTGATTCTAGAGTAACTTGTTCTTAGGAGGGAAGCTGTCTGCTCTCCTCTCGCGGAACACACACACACCTTTCCTTGGCTGAGAAAGGTGAGGAGGTGGGAGGGAGACGCAAGAGAGACATTTCCTATCTCTGATTTACATCCATCCAGTCAGTCACCTTCATCCCCAGTGTCGGCTCTGAACGATTTGGCACGTTGCCCAACACCCTGTCCATCTTACCGCAAGATTTTCAAGACTAGACTTGGAGCTGTAAAGGCAGACCCCTGAGAGGAGTACATAAATGGTTTCTGCTCCATGGTGCTTGCTCTGTGGGAATATCTATCTGCTCGACTACGGCGACTGTTTTACAGAACCCCAAGGTCATTTGAAAGAAGGTATTAAGTGTTGTATACGTTATATGTATGTAATTTGAAACAGTTATGTTTCAAAGTATATACATATTTTAAAAAAGGAGTCTTCTCCAGAGACATGCACCTAGGATCCTCCCCTCTCCTGGGCATACTTACTCCTTTCTTTCCCCCTGGGAGGGTTTTAGGGTTTGCTCAACTCCGGTCTTTTGCCAGCCAGGAGGTGAGGACTTCCGGTTTAGAGAAAGGAGCAGTGATAAAATGCTATGAGCGTGGTGCAGGTAGTGTCCTCGGCTTCTGTAAGGTCAGTTCTCAGGATAGTCACAGGACCCATTGTGTGACGAGGACACAGAGAGCCCTGAAGAGAGGAGTGGTCTCAGTGGTATTTCCAGTTTCCAGTGCAGGTGGGGGAGCTTTGACCAGGTTCGGTTGCCTCTATATGGGGCAACCCAGGTCTTGCCTTGGAGTTGGGGGATGAAGATCAGCCTAAGACAGCAGTTCTCAATCTGAGGGTCTCGACCCTCTTGGGGTCAAGTGACCCTTTCACAGAGGTCATCTAACACCATCTGGAAACATAGGGATCTACATTATGATTCAGAACAGTAGCAAAATTACAGTTACGAAGTAGCAACACAAATAATTTTATGGCCGGGGGGTCAACACAACATGAGGAACTGAATTGAATGGTGTCAGCATTAGGAAGGTTGAGAATCCCTAGCCCCTAGGGGTCTTGTCTGTAGCTGGTGTTGAGGAATGGGCTGAATCAGAGGCTAAGCTGCCATAGGTACAAAGGGTACTTTACCTCCCCATGCTGAAGTTTAAAGCCGAGTCAGAAGCCATCTTAGCCAGAGACAGGATCTGGCTGGGGAACGAAGCCTCTCAATACAGAGAATACCTTTTGGAGTGTGGGTTGAGTGAGGGCAGTGTGGCCCTGCACCCTCAGGGGCCATCACAGAAGCCAGCTTTGGGTTCCCAGATTTAGGTAGACCCTGGGAAAAGAGAGAGGGAGAGTGGGCAGCAGGGCAGGAGTGGAAGAAAGCTCCGGTGTTGCACAAGACTTCCCAGGCAGTCCCCAGATGCAGGCAGAATCTCTCTTCCCTTGGACTCTCCTTTGGGAACCAGAGATGTCTAGCACAGCATAAGCCCATAGCTGTAAGCGATAGAAGCAACCTCGAGCTATGGAGCCTGCCTATGCCACCTGCCCAGTGTGATGGAGGAAAAGTTACTAGAAGTCTGTGTGCCTCACTTTCTTCATTTGTAAAATGGGTTTGATAAAAGTAGGTGGTGGTAGAGGCACAGGCCTTTAATCCCAATGCTTGGGAGGCAGAGATAGGCGGATTCCAGTGAGTTCAAGACCACTCTGATATACAAAGTGAGTTCCAGGTCAGCCAGGGCTACACAGAGAAACCCTGTCTGGGGTGGGGGGAGGTAGGTGATGGTTCGGGGAGATGACTCCATGGATAAAGCCCTTGTCACTAAAGCATACAGGCTAGAATTTACATCCCCCAAACTCACACGAAATGGCATAGATGCCACAGGTAATCCCAGCACTCAGAAGGCAAACTGGCTAGCTAGGCTAGCTTCAACTGGTTTGACCCTGCCTCAGGAAAGTGGAGAGTAATGGGGGAAGACCTGCCATGGTAATGTCTGACTTTCACAGGCACACACACACACACGCCTGCACTCACACCTCACCCCACGTGCCCACACATGAAAGCATGCTTATATACACATATGAAATACGCATGCAGTGAGCCCACGAACACGTTAGCTGCCTTTGTTTCCGGTCACTCACCTTGCCACTCCAGGCCTGTCCTCTGAACTGACTGCTGTCCCCCACCCCCCATAGTTCTGTATTAACCTATCTTTGTGCTCCAGCACTCTGTCTGTGCTCAGCATAAAGAAGTCAGAGGCCTGGTATGGTGGCATATACTTATAATCCAGCTACTTGGAGGTTGAGACAGGAGGGTATCCAGATTGACACCAGACTGAGCAATACGAGTGAGACCTATCTCAAAAAAAAAAAAAAGTAGGAAAGTGGGCTGGAAATGAGCTAACACGTGCCAAGAATATAGAGGTATTTAACATCTGTGCCCTGGATTACAAATGCGGACATCTAGGGCCCCTGTCCAAGGGGATTTGACCACAGAGTGGGTGTGTTTCTTATCTGAGGAAGAGTCCACCTCAGGGCTGCTGCCTCACTTCCTACTCTTGTTGCTGCTCTCTGATGTCTTGGGATTGGTGACAAGCCAGACCCTTCGATACTAGGCACTGCTGTGTGGATGTTGCCTTCTAAAAGGGAGGGGGAGTGCAAGTGAGAATGCTGCCTGGGGAGAGAATGAAGTCATTGGGGAGGAGGCAGAGCTGAGATTAAAGTATCCAATGCCTGGTGAGAGGGCCCATCATGTCAAGGTAGCTGCTGCCAAGCCTGATGACCCAAGTTCAGTCCCTGAGGCCTGCAGAGAGGAATGGGAGAACAGACTCCCACAGGTTGTCCTGTGACCTCCATATGCATGCTGTGGCATAGGCATGCCACACACACACACACACACACACACACACACACACACACACACACGTGCGCGTGCATGCACACATGCACACACACACTAAGTAAAACTTAATATAATACTTTACATTTCCTCAGGAACCTAAATGGACCTTTACTTAGCATCTCACTACACAATACACACACACACACACACACACACACACACACGAGGGGGGCAGGGAGAAGGGACTTCTTACCTTTCCCTTTCCACCACACATCTAGCTCTGCCTCAGACTAGTTGGCCTTGACAGTTTTGTCTTTTCTGGGAAAGATAGCTAACCTGGTTTCTGCTGCTCTTTCTCTCACCCCCAGCCTATTACTCGTCCCTCCATTAATGACTTCCCCCCAAATCAGACCTGTTGCTCCCTTGTCTAGAATCACCACGTGGTACCCCGTGGCCTGCAAGGAAAATCAAAACCTAGGGAAAATGCTGTTTTACTCCACTGTCTTCTTGCCCTTGTCTCTGCCCTTCCCCTTCCATGGCTTCTTAGGTTTGTTTGTTTGTTTGTTTAACAGTCCCCAATAGGTAAATTGTTGATCCTCCCCATGATTTTTCTCTTTATACACTCTAGGTCCAGAGAATATGAACCCCATCCCTCCATATAGGGTATGTTTGGTTACCCCTCCCAGAGGAGATTGGACATGACAAACCCTAGGAAAGCAATATCGCACTGAGTTACACCCCAGACTTCCTAGCCCCTGTTTTTAAATTCCTAAGTTGCCAAGGCTGGCCTTGAACTTGTTCTGGAATACAGAGAGGCCTTGACCTTTCTGTGTTCCTGCTAGGCCTCAAGAGTAGCTAGACAGAGACTGCAGTGAAGGCTCAGGAGTTAAAGACACTGCTCCTGCAAGGGACCCAGGTTCAGTTTCCACAATGACCACTCACAACTGCCTGTTCCTACGGATTTCACTTCTCTTCTGACCTCTGTGGGCTCTCGCATGTATGTAGCACACACACATATACATAAAGTTTAGAGAGTAGTGGGACCACACACCTGCAGTAACAGGCTCAACTCAAGTCACTGTGAGACCCTATACTTTTTACCAAGTGTTCTCTGGCACTAAGTTATGCTTCCCTGTATTCCAGTCACCTTGACAACCCACACCCACCATCAGCCCAGACTGACAGGGTCTCACTATGTAGCTCTGGTTCCTCTGTAACTCCTTATTTAGGCCAGACTGGCCTTGAACTATCTCAGAGAACAGCTTGCCTCATCCTCTTGTGTGCTGGGATAAAGGCACGCACCAATAAGACCAGCTGAGAGCCCACATATTGATATGTTCAGAGTTTTTCTGATAATGTTATCCTTAAAAGGGACCAGTTTGCCCGGGGTGGGAGTGAGGACGACGGGAACAGGGAGTGGGGTAACATCTGTGGCCACTGTGTACAGCACGGTGCAGACCTAGGCTTACTAAGGGATATACTGCCTCTGGCCATTGTCCCAGCTCGGTGCTGCCTCCTTTCTGCCCTCGGGTCTCAGCATCAGTTACACACCCCGTGTCCCTACACGTGTAGGAAGTGACCTAGCGGCCCTTCTGCTTCCTGGAGGACTGTTTTTCTCATCCTGCTTCAGCACGGAGGGAAGGTCAGAAACAGTGGAGTGTGGGTTGGACCCCATCGACCCAGCGGCTTGAAGTCTGGAAATTTTCCTGAACGTTTGTCATCCAGAGGCTGCCAGGCCAGACTGGATGACTTCCTCTTCTTACTTTGGTCACACCGACACAGAGGCCCTTAGCAACCCTGCTAGGGCCTCAGTCTTCTTTCTGGCATCACTGGAGTGACAAAGCTGGGGCTTGCAATGGCGAAGCCCGAAAGGGGGAGGGCGCTCTCACCTCTATTCACACAGTGACCTCTATCATATACAATTCCTATCATCCTTAGGCCTTCCTTTCCATCTTTCTCTTTTTCCCCACTTTTCCTTCTTCTTCTCACTTCTCTTTCCCACTACTTTCCTCTTTCAAGTTTCTTCATTCCTCCCATTTACCCTCTGGTCTAGGCAGCCAGTGCTGGATAAGGCACGCCAAAGCAAGTGGGATCAGCACAGCGCCTTTCAGAAATCCCCGGGAGCGGATTTAGGAAATGCGCCCTCCGCTGGCGCTGGATCGCGGTTCTCTGCGTAGCTTTTTTCTCACGGCTGTGACCCGTCTCTCTTTCCTGGCTGCTCCAGATCCATGACTGGGAAATTCTCTGAGGACCTGCTAAAGAGTGAAAGGTACGAGCTGCGGGGGTGCAGGCGGTCCTCTGCTCCCACCTGGTCCCCGCCCACTTCAGGAAGGGCCAAAAGTCCTGGGCACCCAATTCAACTCCTAAAAAGAACCCTGTGTTTTTAAATCTACATGGGTTTCCCTCACTTCATGGACTCAGAATGTCACTTCACACACACACACACACACACACTTCTGTGTGGTCAAACCATGGGACTTCTCCTTTGAGTCCAGTTCTATGTGGGATTCGGCCTAGAGACCCTAGGGCACATACTGAGCTGAGCTCCCTGCTGTGGCCTCCTTAGTCGGTGGCCACTGCTCCAACCCTGCCCTCCACATGGCACGCATTCATTGCCACGATTAACCGCAAAAACATTTTCTCTTTCACTTTTCTTTGCTTTATTTCTTCCTTCTTCCTCCTCTCCATCCTCCTAGCGCCTCTTCTCTGACTTCGTTTCTCTCCCCACTTTCCTTTTTCTTTTCATTCTGGTTTCTTTCTCTTTCTGCCTCTCTTTTATCGACTGTCTTTATTCTCTTATTCTGTTTTGGCCTCTTGTCTCCTAGGTCTCTTTCTCTGGACTCCTCGCTATCCCTGGACGAAGGTTGCATGGTCTCCGGGCGTTATCTTCCTGGCTCCTCCGCCCTTTTCTCACTTTTTCCTTCTCCCAGGGGTTTCCCGTCTGGCGGGCTTGGGTCCGGCTCCCCCGCCGCCAGGGTGATTTATTCGCCTCGCTCGGTGGAATCAGGTGCTGAACCGATCCCCGGAACGAGGGAACAGATTTCTCCCAGGAAGGGTTTTGTGAACTAAACGATGCTAATTACGGGGTACGGGACGCGCCACCGCCGGAGGAGGGGAGGCGCGCCGGACCAGATCTAGCTGGGCCAGCTAAGGGAAAGGCGCGGGTTGCGGGCCACCCTGGGCGCCTCTCAGGAGCCTCCTTTGCTCCTCTTGCCCGAGCTTCACCCTTCCCTGGGAACTTTCCCGTCTGAGTTAACTATTAACCGTTGTCGAGAGGCAATTTTCTTCGGAATTTCAGCGATTTCCTTTTCGCCGTGGAAGCAGATTAACATGCAAACGGGGAGGCGATCGGCTCGAGTCTGCGCGCCACGAGGATGACTGTCTCTCTGAACTGTCCCGCCGGCGTACAGCGGAAAACTACAGCTCCGGTCCCCCACGCCTGCCTGAGCAGGGGCCGTGACCCAGGCAGTGCCCGCAGAGAAGGTGGAAAAAGCCCAGCTCCTGTGCTGGAGCGAAGTTGAGGGGGGAGCTTAACCCAGACTTAGCGCGGGACCTCAGGCACCGGCAGGCACAGTGTAGTCACACCAGGAACCCCAAAGCAACAGCCAGATCTCAACCCCACGCCTCGCTTGCTGAGTGATGTTCAGAAGACATAGGCGAACTAGGGGAGAGCCCTCTCAGGCCTGCAGACACCCGGGACAATCACCCATTTCCCCAATCTTTGTCACTGACAGGACTCCACAGTCCACACGTACACACACCCTGCTTTGGCTTCTGACCACTGCAAACTTAAACTCCTTAACCACCCTCCCCCTCCTTTCTTATCAGGCCTGTTTTTCCTGAAGTTGGGAACCAGAAGGTCATCGCCCTCAAAACCTGGGAGTTGGGACCCCGTCTGACTAGCACGTTAGCCTCTGGCCTTCCGCCAGGCTGCCAGAGCCGGGATTTTCCTCACTGGGAGGCGTTGGTGGAGGTTTACCAAGGCCTGTGCTCCTAGGGCTGCCCTTGCCTGACTCGCCCAGGACACTCTGGACCTGCCAGCCCCGTACACAGTTGTCGTCTTCCCATTCTTGGTCTTCCTAGCTTCTAGCCCTAGCTTTGAGTTAGTTTTTCCCTGCCTGCCAGGTTCTTTCAGCCTCCGGTGGGCTGTCTCTGTGTCTCTCCGCCTCTGTCTCTATCTCTCTGTCTCTGTCTCTCTCTCTCTCTGGGTGTATGCGCGTGCGTGCTGGCACACGCACTCATGTGTCTCTGTCTCTCTTGTTTGTTTCGAGGCACGGACACTGATTGCGCCTTATGAAGTTCTAACTGGTTTTGTGTCAGGAAGATCTTTCTCACTGCTACCCAGCCTGGCGTGACGGATTAAACATCAACTAGTTAAATAAAAATTAATATCAACTGCCTCCTAACTTCTAATGTCATGTTGTTTATAACTAATGAACTGATTAGGGGATAAACACATCACGGAGACATTCTGCTTTCCTGCCTCAGCTCCATCGATGCCTGTGCCCACTACAATGCTGCCAGTTGCCAGGCCAGGAAAAGGGGGGTGGCTGGGGGCAGGGCAGGCTGCCTAGAGGGAGTCCCTGGGGCTTACTCCTCTGTCTGCCTTGATCTTTCTCCTCGCTTTCCTTTTCTTTCCCTTCTTTTGTCCATTTCCCTTCCTTTCTCTATCTCCATTCCTTTCCTTCTTTTTTCTTGTGCTTGCTTCCCCTCTCTTCCTCCCTCCCATCTTTCTTTCTTTCCATTTCTCTGCCATCCCTGTTCATTCCCTGTCCCTGATACCTGCTCCCCAGTCCCAAGTATTAGCTTCCCTTCTCCCTTATTCTATCGTGACTCAGTCTTTCTTTCTTCCTCCCTGGACAGCCCAGAATATGACCATGACCAAAGTTCTTGTAACTAGGCTTTTGCCCTAACTCAAAGCAAAATAGCCTTTTTCTAAAAACTTAGAAACACACACCTATGAAAGGAGAAGAAAAAGTGTCTTCATTTCTCCTCTTCCATCTGAAAGGGGAGCAGGATAACAGAAAAATCCTTCTTAAAATTTGTGCCTTTCCTTTTGTCCCCGAAGCAATTATCAAAGTTCTACTGCTAAATTTAATTTCAGGAAAGCAAAACAAAACAAGAAAAAAGCCCAAAACCTGCTCTAGTGTCTTTCCTCTGGGGCTTCAGATCCCTTACCAGCCAGCCAAACTGACCTGGGGGCCTCCTTTTAGGAAGCCCTTTTCCTAAGACACTTAAACCAAACCAGAACCATCATACTGACAGCAGTAAGGCAGAAAGGCAGGTAATCACAGACCCAGGGCTGGTGATTTTTTTTCTCCTTAAGAAGCCACAACGTTTGCCCTGGACCGCAGGGTCTGACAAGACAATAACAACAGAAAAAAAGCTTTTAAAACCAATTTAGCACACGTGAAAATGTAATTCTAATGAAGAATCAATAGGCTGGCGGATCATTTTTCCTGTGACTCCTGGGAGATCCTGAAAGAAACTTTCAATCAATGGGCCCAGCGATGAGCAGAAGGGCCCAGGAGACAGTGTGGTGCAGGAGTGAGGGCCTGGAGACAAAAGGAGAGAGAACCCCAGGGAGGAGGCTGGAGGGAGCTGAAGGATCGGTGCCTTTGACTGGCAGCGTCTTGTAGGCTTCTGGAGGAGAGTAGCAGGGGGAGAAGCTAAGAAACTTCTTCCCTCTCAAGCCCCTTCCACGATGCCTACAAGCTGCTTAGTATAGTGGACTCAGCGGCCTCTCCAGGACCTAGGTCTGACACCCGCCCCCCCCCCCCCCCCCCCCGCACTGCCCCAACCCTGGGTTTAGACACCAGTGGGTAGTTAGCTCGGGAACAAGACAGCTGAGTATGGGACCTCAGTTCAAAAGTCCTCACTAGAGGGCTTACCTACCTGTGTGTCTGGGAGGTTGAGTCTCAGTTCTTGGCTTCAGAAGGAACAAGAATGTTTGATGAAAGTGTGGTCCAGCTTTCCGCTTTGTAAATCATTTAGGCACCCTGTCTCCTAAAAAACTTGTGAGAAGGGTAGGGATTAGTGCCACCATTTCAGATGCTAGGAGACAAAGACACAGAGAGCTCTGCAGTGAAGGTGTGAGTCCACAGGTCGAAATCCATGTGTGCCAGTGTGCACCTTTAATCCAGCACTTGGAAGTCAGAGGCAGGCGAATCTCTGTGAGTTCAAGTTCAAGGCCATCCTAGTCTTTGGGGTACACCCTGGTCAAGTTCAAGGCCACCCTGAGTTCCAGGCCAGCCAGAGTTATACAATGAGATCTGTTGCAAACAAGACAAAAATCAAAACAAAGCCAGGTGGTGGCAGCACCTTTAATCCCAGCACTCAGGAGGCAGAGGCAGGTGGATCTCTACGAGTTCGAGGCCAGCCTGATCTACAAGAGCTAGTTCCGGGACAGGCTACAGAGAAACACTGTCTCAAAACAACAACAACAACAACAGAAGCAAACAAAACCCCCAAATCATCACCATCACCACCAACAAGCATGTATGTGTAGTGTGGCTCAAGGGGTAAAGGCACTTGACACGTGACTGATCACCTGATTTTGACCCCCGCAGACATGGTAGAAAGAGTGAACCAACTCCTGCCAATCTTGCCCTCTGACCTCCCGATGGGACTCTTTGTTCATACACACATACACAGTGCAAAAAACAATTTTAAAAAGTTGCACACCTGGGTGCAGTCCTAGGTGACAATGAGAAGCTAATCACGAGTCATCACCTCACACGCATGAACAGAGTAATCACATAACAGTTGTGTGTGTGTGTGTGTGAGAGAGAGAGAGAGAGAGAGAGAGAGAGAGAGACTAGAGTTTAATTGTGCACATCGTCTTCTATTCTAGACCATGGAAATATTTCTCTGTATGTAACAACAAGAAAGAAATAGCTTTAGATAGGGTCTCAGTGTGTATCCCTGGCTGGCCAGAAACTTGCTATCTAGACCAGACTGGTTTCAAATTCACAGAAATCTGCCTGCCTCTGCTGCCTTAGTACTGGGATCAAAGGTGTGCATCCAGCGAGGATTTTTTTATTTTTAAAATTTTATGCATTTGGGTTGGAAAATCAGTGTTAAATAAGAAGGAGGAAAAGGAGGAGGAGGAGCCGATGAAATCTAATGTTTGAAGCAAGACGTGTTGGTAAGCCAGGTCTGGGGCCTGCATATCACACTCAGTGGTAGAGTGCATACCAAGGCAGAGTTCCTGGATTTGATCCCTGTTGGAAAAGAAAAAGCCTATGAGGTGATAATTCGGCCAGAAAGTCATCTTCTGACAGGAAGTTATAGGCTTGCTGTGACTCCACAGGCTAGTCCAGTTTCCTTTTTCTGGCTGGACAATCTCTCTAGGAAAGAATCGCTCAGTGGAAAGGGTGTGGTCTCAGAAGTCAACTCAAGTCTTCAAGTAAGGAAACAGGGTGTGGTGGACAGACATATCACATTCTTTCTGCTGTTGTTTGTTTGGTTGGTTTGTTTTTCAAAATAGGGTTTCTCAGTGTAGCCCAGGAAGTCCTGGAAGTCTTGCCCTGGACCATGCTGACCTTGAACTCAGAGATCTGCCTGCCTCTGTTTCTGGAGCACCTGGATTAAAGGCCTGCACCTCACAACTCTTGCCTAACTAACTAACTAACTCTCTCTCTCTCTCTCTCTCTCTCTCTCTCTCTCTCTCTCTCTCTCGTGTGTGTGTGTGTGTGTGTGTGTGTGTGTGTGTGTGTGTGTGTGTGTGTGTAAGCATCACAGACCTCTTCTTGCACACTGGACTCATCCAGTGCTTTCCTGGACAGCTGCTCAGGGTTTGTTATGAGAACAAGGCTCTAAGAGGGGGAGTGCTGGGGCAAGCAAGATAAAAGGAAGAACCCAGGAGAGGGACGACAGGGAGGAACACCAGTGCTCATGAGGGCACATGTGTGTGCTTCTGAAAGAAAGTGGAAGTACAAGCAGGTGCATAAATGGCTGTGAGAGATTTCCAGAATTTATGGCCGAAGTTGGAGAGATGTAAATTCCAGATTGAGGGGGTACGATGCGGGACAAGGGTGAAAACACGGGTGTGGTTACAAAAGTTGTGAGTGTGAAGGCCCAAGAATCTTGGGGGCGCGGGGGGGGGGGGTGGAACTCAGAATACTGCAGAAAGGCTCTGTCCAAACACCAAACAAGTGCAGAATGAGTAAGGGAAGGGTGGGCCCTTTCTTCCTCCCTTTGGTCCTCAATACCTCTTCAAGGACACTTTTTATCCTAAGTTTTTATTTGTTGCAAAGAAAAAAAGAATCCAGGGGAACTCTGGGAAAGACTGTGTGGTCTGCAAAAGTTGGGGTGCGTTTGTGGATACTTTAGAAGCTAAACTGAGAGCCAAAAAGTCCAAGGCAGGAGAAGAAGCCTGACGCGGTGAATACCGGAAGTCTTGGGGAAGGGGAAACGCACAAATTTGGGGGGAAAAGGCAAGGGCCAGAGCGCGGAAGCCTTGCCGCGCAGTCTGTAATCTGAAGGGGGTGGGGTGGGGGGCGTGTGACCGTGAAGATGAGGGGGTGGGGTAAGAGGGTGTGCCGGCGTCTAGACCCGAGGTTCGGTCTTCGGGTGTCTCTGGGCAGCGAGAATATGTTTGTGGGCTTGCCTGCAGGGCTGGGGGCCTCCGTGCGTGTGCGCGCCTGTGCGCGGCCCGGAGAGCCCGCGGCTCCACGGCCGGTGGCTGGCTGTGTTCTGCGGCCGGGTGTGTGAGCGCGGGCGCGATCACAGCTCACAGCCCGCCCAGGCGGCCGGCAGCCGCGGTTATCTGAGCCGCTCGGTCGCGGGTGGCTGCTCCCGGATCTCCCGGCTGCGGAGGCCAAGGCAAGAGCGACTGTGGGGCAACGGAGGAGACGGCAAGCCAAGCCCCAGGCCCGCGCAGCAGCGAGCAGAGCATGGAACAGTGTATGGGTCGAGCAGGTAAGACCTAGAACCCCTCGCAGTCAAGGTTGGGAGTGAGAGCATGGGGTGATGGAGTGGGAGTGGGGGTGCTGGCCACAGGAGAAGGATGGGAACTGTGTAGGTGAGAGCTGGTTCCCTTTCCTTCCCCGGTTCGGTCCACACCTGGGACTGTGAGGGCTGGGGAAAAGAGGTTCTGCGGCCGCTCCTCTTTGGGACTTCTTACCTTCCCGCCCGCCCGGTGACCTCTAAATCTATTGAAAACTTTCCACCCAGGGAATGTGGATTTTACAACTTCTCTTTGCAGAATTTGGCTTTTCCTTTCTATTGGGTGCTTAGGACTTTGATCATTCTGATTTCTCTCTTGGCATAAATATTTTACACAACTTTTCTTAAGTTGGGAACATTGGGCGGGCTTTGGTTTCCGGCATTGGGAATATATATGCCAGTGACACATGTGTGTGGGCTTTGAATATTTGGTTATAAGCAGTAGTGTAGAGAACCAACTCCCCCCCCCCCCCATCAAGAGAGGGTCAAGGGGGGGGAGCTTAGGGGAAAGATGACAGGCGCCAGGGGGCCTGGATGGGGGGGGGAGAATCTGAAACTGACTATCCAAGAGCTGTTAGTGCGGCCCTCCTTTATTTCCCTCCCCACCCCCGCTTCTCCAGACCTGCCAACTCAGCTGTGACTGCCCGTTAGGCGTCCTGGCGCAGTGCGAGTACCCAAACTGAGATTGGGAGTGAGTGAGAGGGCTGGATCAAGTTTCCAGAGTTTTCCAAATAATTCTGTAGAGGTCAAGGCCTAACTCGGGGCCTTTTCTCTTCACTCCTCACCCACACAAATCTCATTTCTTCTCTCCACCCCGCGACCCCAGCTCAAGTTTAGTTCTTTCAACTGATAATTCGGGTTCAGGTGCCGCCGCCCCAATGGGAACTCTTGCTCTAACTTCTTGGCTCAATCCTTGGACTGTCCCCACTCTTCTTTAGTGTTGTGTCCCCACTGAAGAGCCTGAGCCCCTGTGAGTGTCAACTGCCGCCTCCTGGGCTTTTAGGGCTCTGAGCAGACCCTCCACACCAGAGGTTTAAGTAGGAAGATCAATAGCAAACAGTTGTAATGATCTAATTAATTATGGCAAAATTAAAAGCGAGTATAAAATCAATCTCTGATGGTGTTGAAGATGGAATTCAATTGAGAGCCCATCTGTGCACCCCCTCGACCGTATAAATATGCAGCCCAAGGACAGACCTAATGGCTGAGCCTTCCTGGGAACCTCTCTCCCCCTTCCTCCCTTTCCTACGAAGGGTTTCTCCACCACACTCTCTGAATCTGTTTTGCCTCTTGCCCCTGCCCCTCCTCCCCAGGCCCTCTTTGCTCGGACTCCAACATTTCTATCCTTTCTCTTACCAGGTGCCTCTGCCTGCCTTGTAGACCTAAGGTGCCCAGACTGGGTTCCTAGTCCAGCAAGCTGCCTAATGCGAGCTTCCTGCTCAGCACCTCAGGAAGCAGAGGTACAGAGAGCACTGCTTCATCTCTGCGACCCTGTCAGGGTCTTCATTCCAAGTTGTATGGGGCACTGGAGAAGAAACCAGGCTCTTCAAACTTACCCCGGGAGCACTGGGTGGAGTAGGCAAGGGGCTCAGCTCGTGGCCCAGCAGCTACAGCTCAGACTTGCCGGCGTGCCTTCCTTTCCTGGAGTCAGGCTGACGCCAGTCAGGCACAGTTCGTACAGGGTGGGAAGAAGTTGCCAAGCGAGGCAGGGGATGTTGAAGAGGAAAAAGGGCTATTTCTTCCAGGATGCCCCCATGACTGCCACATCAGGCCCAAGTCCTTTACCACCCTCCCCAGTTGAATTATTTTTCCCTTTTTCTCTCTTCCACTCTTTCTGCTCCTCTATGCCCACTCTCTCCCTCATAGGCTTGTCCCCCTGCTGCACAGATCTCTCAGTGCCCTGTGTCCCCCTGTGGGCCCCCTATGAGCCTTTGCTCCTAATCTAACTGTTTAAAATGACAACGACATACAGAAGAGCAGAGGAGCCAGCCAGCAAATACGCCTGTTGGGAGCAGGAGCGCTGCAACGGCGGTTTACGTGAGATGCGGGTTTTATTTAGTTTTTCTAGCCTGATTCTGAGCAACGCAACAAACACGGGAAGGGTAAAGAAAGGACGAAGGAGGATGAATGGGCATCTAGGTGCTTGTGATCTTGCACCCAAAGTATAAAAATCAAGGGTCTGGGTCCTCCCTGTTTCTCTGACCTGTCGAGATCCCCTGTCAGCTTTCTGGCTCTCCGTAGATGATCTCCTGCCTTTTCCCTTGGCAGCCCAGAGTGATCTCCCGGACTCCCACTGAGTTCCCAGGGTTTTTGTTGTTGTTGGTTGTTTTTCCCTCAGAGAACTCTTCCTTCTCCCTGATCCAGTCACTGGGTCTTCAGAGCCTAGGGGGAAGATGCAGCCTGACACCTCCCACCCTCTTCTGCTGGCCCTCCTCGCCCCGTTATTAATTGCTGTGTTGACCTGCAAGATTGATTGGCAGTCTTGCTGGAAGAGGCTGGGAAGCCTTGGCCTCGGAGCAGCCTGGACTGAGGGGCTGGGTGAGGAGAGGGGGAGGCACTCGAAATTGGTCCTGTTTTACCTTAGCCCGGGTGTGGAACACAAACAGCTATTTGCCTAAACACCCATCACCACCGTTTCAAATCCCATACAGCACTCAGACACATTCAGTCAAACACCTCCTCTTTGAGTCAGATGCTGGGAAGGGGGATTTCCCTTCCTTAGTCAGTTTCATCAACGTATTCGTTAGCAGCGGGTCTAGAGCTCTTTGCAGGTCTAGATGTGGTGGAAGAACTCCCGAGTGATTCTGAGCTTTCTACCAGGGATTCACTGTGCGCTGCTTTTTCTTTCTAATCATAGTGACAGAAATTTAAGAGCTAATCCTGGATACAGATGACCCTTAGATTCTCAAACCAAATCATCCCCTTCCCCGCCAAAGAAGGGAATTTGTCCTAGAACCTCAAAAAAATTACATTCAGGCCTTTTGCTTCAGCAAAGTTTGAAGGGATAGATGCTCTGGCCTGCCGAGAGCAGAGGGCAGAGGCTTGTAGCACCAAATGCAGAAATCTAACCTCTAGGAGGGACCTTCCCTTGCTATTTCTTCCCAGCCCAGTCACCTGCAAGTTCGCACGCTTACAAGCCCACCCCCACCCCCCTCCGCAGCAGCTGCATCTACTCCTGGCTAAAGCCCCTGTCCGGACCCGAGGCCACTGGACGTCGGGCCAAGATCCCCTGGAGCGTCTTGGCTCCAAGCTTTATGGAAAGGACAGGCAAACCTTGTGCAAACCTTAGTCTGTCCCCGAGAGACCCCTTTTTCTTGGGCCTCTAGCCTCTCAGTCCAGCCCTCCTTACCCTGTGTCCTCTCTCCCCTCCTCTCCGGTCCTTTGTTTCCAGCCACCTCGCAGCCCTTCCCCCGCCTGGGCGGCCGTGCCCCCAAGGCCTCCCTTGCCTCGCTGGCAGGTTTCGCTCTGCCTTACCGGCTCCCGGCTCAGGCGCGCACTCCGCCTGCTCCTCACATCCACACAGCTGCTGCAAGAGGAGGAAGGGAGGGCGGCGCGCGGATGGATCCGAGACAGTAGATTTGGTGTCTGCTCATAACTCCCGGGAAACTCTGCCCTGGTGCTCCCGCCCCTCTCTCCAACTATTCCTCTGTGCTGCAGGGCCCAGAGCCCTCGTCCGCAGGCTACCCCTGCCTTTCCCGACGTGTGGGCCCTGGCTATTTCGCTACCCTTAGCTTCCCCGCAGCTGGAGTTGCCTTGCATTCCTTTCAAGTACCACTTGCTACCTCCTGTCCTCTCCCTCTCTGTAGTCACTGTAGCGGTGGGTGGCACTGGGGACATCCCAGATCCTCCAGCACAGTCTCCCTCCACTACAGTCCGCTGAGCTGCGGGCTCCAGCAGGCTGAGAAGAGGGTTAATCATTACCTCCCCATCAACAGTCAACCACCCTTGGACTCTCTCACCCAGGCTCAGTGAGGAGGGGGCAGCTGGCCCGATGGAGACCGGCTTTGCCCTACCAGCCTCTGCAGGCCTTCCAGGGGCAGGTCTCTTCGGTGGCCTCAGCACCCCCTTTGGGTGCTCCGTTTCACCCCTTCTGCTTCTCTCCGCCTCCTGGCACTCCTATCAGGCTCTGCCCACGTCTCATCTCTGCTCAGTCTTTGGCAAGTTGACTGCAGGTTCTAGGACGACCAACTCTCTTTGTTTGAAACCGGACAGAACGGGGTTTCCTTTCCCCAACCTCTGCCAAAGGTTTTGGCGGAGTGGCCCAAAGGGGACCGCGCCTCAGGTCACAATTAACCCGATTGTTGGGGATGTGGCTGAGAAATTGAACTGATCTAGCGGTTACAGTAGACTGGTGTGTGTGTGTGTGCGTGTGTGTGTGTGTGTGTGTGTGTGTGTGTGTGTGTGTGTGTGTGCAGGAAGTGGGAATGGAGGAGTGGCAAAAGAGAAACCTGGATAGGTGTGGTGTAGTCAAAAGGGAAGGGGCGGGAGTCTGCAAGGCAGAAACACAGGAAGGAGTGGCAGTGAGGGATCCCAATAACATTTATGGGGTAGAATGGAAAAGAACACCTTCATGTTCTGCCAGCCAGCAAGCTCAGACCCCCTCCCCCACTTCCCTCTTTGGGGTTGTCATGTGTTCAGAAAGCTGGACAATTATTCCTTCACCAACTATAGAAGTGTTTGTTTTCCAAAGGCTCCATAGTGGACAAGTATAATTGTCCCCATTTTACAGATGAGAAAACTGGGGCTCTAAAAAAGCATAGGGACTATGCAGGCAGAGACAGCTTCTCCTTCCTGAAGGCAGGGCGGGGTTGGTGGGGGGAGGTGGGATGGGGGCGATGGGGTGGTGGTGAATGGTTCTTTTAGCAGCCCTCCGTGGGTGCCTGGGACCGGTAAAGTGGTACTCAGGTCTGAGACAGGATTATCGGGGCCTCCTTGATTCTTTCCCATCTAGTTTTCCCTCTTTGGTCAAAGTCCTCCACTCCAACCCCGTGGGCCTGCTGGCCAAGTTTTGACTATTTTTACACCCCTCCACCAGTTCAGTGGTCCACAGGCAGCCACCTGGCTGACCCGTGCCAATATGAGGCCCCTTTAGTAGCCAAGTGGTTTGTATTGTCATTACTCCTCAAAGGGGCTGTGAAGGGCCAGGGAGGTTGCTAGGTCCTCTTACGTAGGGAAGCAGGGTTAAAGGGAGGAGGGGCCAAGGAGGATAAAGGCTCAGCACGTGTGCTCGGCCTCTACAGGACCAACAGACTAGGCGGGCGGGGCCAGCTGGCAGTCAGGACCCCCGGGATTCTTGTGGGGTGTCCAAATATTGGGAACAAAGGCGGGAAACGAAGAGTGAGAACAGGAGGGAGGGAGGGAGCAAGGGGGGAGAGCGAGGAAGCAGAAATTAGGGGGTCTTGGATGAAAAAAAAAGTAGCTTTAGGGAGAATGCGCTGTGGAGTGTGAAATTGCAGCCCATGGTGCTCCATATTGTACCAGAAGCTCTTCCAAAAAAAAAAAAAATCCTCCAATGTGACCAGAAAGCCGGCTAGGCAGGAGGAGTGGAGGGGGGGCTGGCGGGAGCCGGTCAGGCGGGGCAGGAGAGGGGCCAAAGAGCGTTCACCCACTGCCAGGGATCTGGACGCCTAGGGTACGCCCTCCAAGGGCGCACTCGGAGGGCAAGTGGGCCGCGGGTGTGCGACCCAGAGTTTGATTGTAAGAACTTTTTTTCTTTTCTTTTTGTTAGTGGATATGATGAGTTCTAAACGGAATAATCCAGAAAAGACACTGGGCTACGTAGTAGCTACTCAACCGGCGCTTTCTCCCTCTTTGGATTGTGCTTTCCTTTCCTTCGGACTAGGTTTTTTTCTAGTTTTTTTTTTGTCCCTTAATTCTAAACAGCACCCCCCAACACACACACTTTAATGCTTTTAATTTGGTCTGCGCTGTGGGGAGCATTTCCTGGGGAGAAACGCTTAATTTCGGAATTTCTAATCCCCTCCGTTGGAGCTCAGGCCCTAGCTCCCCTCGCTACTCCCCAGGAGGTAGAAGGAAAGAGACAAGCCTAGGCCACGGGGGAGGGGCACAGCTGGGATGCTCCACTGCAGCCGGGCCCTCTCCAGATCCCCGGTAGCACAGACACCTTCGAGAACTGTTTGAGACCCCGTGCCTAGTCCCAGGGTAGCGCTGTGTGAGCAGAAGGGAGGCAGACACGTCACTCTCTTTTCCGTCCTGACAGAAAGTTCCTGGGCAGCAAACAAACCAAAAACCTAGCAAAAGAGTCACAAATAGGAGTCGGGGCAAGCGGGGTTAGCAGGCAGGATCTCCACTTACACTTTACTTATGCGTAATCTGCTTAGAAATACATTGGAAACTGAGGTGTAAGTCACACACGGCTTGGGACACCTCTGCATAAGTTTATACAGGAGGTCCTTCTTATCGCAACCACAGCCTCCCGCACACCTAACACTCAAGCGGAGCAGTGGAGAACCCTAGCTGGTCGGAAAGGGAGGAGGTAGGAGTGGGCCGCCAGGCGCCAAGCTAGCATGGCAGAGATGGGAGCGGAGAAGGCGAAGGAGCCGAGATCCACAAGGAAGATTTATTGGGCAGATCAGATGCACAGAGGCGGCTAATGAAGCAAATCCCGAGATGGGTATCAGAGCAACTCCCCAAAAGTTTATTTGCCTTTAAATTTCCGCAGGGAGGCGGGCGCCTTGTTTGAAGTGTAAATGCCCCTAGGTTGGGGTGGGGGTGGAAGGGCTGCTTTGAAAACACTGGAGAGAAAAGGTTCATTTAGAGGCAGACGAGGGAAAAGCAACCAACCCTGACAGGTCGGAGCCCTGGTTGTGTTTGGGGTTGGGTTGTTTTCTTCTTTCTCTTTCCTCTCTTTCCTCTTCTTTCTTCTTTTTTCCCCCTACTCTTTCCCCTTCTGTTAGGACCCATAGAAGAAGAAAAAGAACAGGAAAGGGGAGTTGAGCGAGAGGCCACCGAGGAGGAACAGATGCAGGCCAGCCCTTGATGCTGAAGTCCAGAGAGAAGGCTGTGCAGAGGCTAGCGGAGCTTCCAAAGCAGCGGGGTGGTTTGCCTTTTGATTATCTAGAGCCAGAAACCGACTGGGAAGCTAGACAGTGTCCCAGGAGCAGGGGAGAAAGGCGTGCTAGGGCTTTCTGAGGCTACCTGGACATTGGACAGTTACTAGCCCTCATTCCCAAGAGGGTCTATATAAAAGGTATGAGTGTGGGGGTGCTAACCTCAAACACGCTGCTTTACAAACTGTTAGTTCTCCTTACAAAATGTAAAGATCATCCCCTCCCCCAGTACGTGAAAATGCCCATTGTCCACGTTCACACTTCATAGTGTACGAAAAAGGAATACATTGAGTTCTAGAGAAGTGTGGATTTCTGTGTGGAACGAGGGACTCCACGCATTTTTGTTTCTCCAACAGTTCAGACTCATCAAGACATAACTTATGTACACCCAACATACGGAGACCTGGCCAAGGCTCCTTTATGGGTTTCTAACCACGGTTTCTTTTTAATGCTCCCCACATTCAATTCTGATTTGATTAGCTCTTGGAAGGAAGCTAACGCTATGCCATTTAGTGCCACCTGAGAGGTCCTGGCTCTCCTGGCTGGGGAAGTGACTTACTCTGTTTCTCCTTTTTCGTTTCTCCACGCGAAGTTAGTGCGGGTTCCCGGGGTTGTGAGGCCAAAGCAAACCTGCGAGCGCCATCTGCAGGCCTTGGGAGGAAGGTACTAGCTTTCCAGGCAGGACCCCTGAGCCTGCAACCTCCAGCCCAGGGGAACCAACCTAGTCCTCATCCCAAGGGAAGTGAGGGACAGAGCGGTGGGCGGCAGACAGGTAGGTATTTTATCTTGTTTTGTTATTTTTTTAATTTTTAATTTTCAGCAGTTACTCTGCAATTGGATTAATCAGATCGGTATCAGAAATTTGCGGGAGACAGGGCAAAGGCCCGGATCCCAGCGGACCCATCTCCCCAAGCAATGGAAAGCTCAGAATCCTGTGCAGCCGAGCCTGGCCTGAAACCCTCCCAGAGTAAGGGCATCCTGGGAAACCAGGGTTCTAGATGCCCAGTAGGAGTCAGTCTGAGTCTAGTGGGTGCTTTCCCCAATCCCAAATATTGCTGAGGCTTTTTGGCCATAGGGACAGGGGCATGAATCCGCTCACTGCCCTTCCTCTGGGCTTCAGGAGCTGCAGACAACGCCAAGAGGCTCGGATCCGCCAGGCAAGAAAGCACTGTTTGGCAGCTCGAGCTTCCCAGAGCCGCCCTTTCTCAGACCCAGGGAAGCCTGGGAGGAGGGAGCGAAGGGGGGAGAGAGAGAGTTAAAACATCAGCTGAAGTGCCAAGATGATTTATGAGACGAGGGAAAATATTTCATAAAGATCTCCCGGATATTCTGTACTTAACCAGTTAGGAGACAAAGGACTTCTCTTGCCTAGTGAGTGAGAGAGGACCCCAGCGAACAAGGGAGCGAGTGAGGGTCAGACTGCAGAGACTGGGCCAGCGGCTCGGATAGAAGCCGGGCCAGGCCGGCGTACTGCGCCGGCTGCGCTCGTTCCGGATCCGCAGAGCTAGCGGCGGGCGGCGCTCAGCCTCTTCTTCTCCCCAGCCGGGAAGGGAGAGCTCCTTGGTCCCGCCTTGGGCTTTTGCATTCTCTGCCGCCGTGGCGGACAAGCCACTGCGCACTGTCTCTAGCCCAATCCCCTCCCTAGCTACCCGAGGGTCCAAGAGCCAAGTTCCCTGGCTTTCCTGCCGTCCGTTGGGTCCCACCAAGGCAGGTGGGTCCTAGCCAGAGGCCTCTAGCTTGATTCTGAACCAAGCGTTCTGGGCTGCCCAGACTCCGGGGAGGGGGTGCGCGCCACAGCGTGTGGGACGGGAGAGGACAAACTGCTGGGCACTTTGCCCCGGAATGAAAATCAGGCGTTCGTGGATGGGAAGGTACCACAGGAGGGAAAGGCGAAAGGGAAGGACCAGAGGTAAAGGGAGGGAGGAAGGAAGACACAGGGAGGAACGGAAGGGAACTCAGCGCTAAGGATAGCCGATTTAAGACTAAGGATGAGGACCCGCGGGCAGTGGGATCTGCGGGCATTGGCCGGTGGATGGCAGGGCTGGGCGAGTTGGGACAGAGAGCCTGGCTTCGGGGCGCTGCGCGCTCGAAGGCCCACTGTGGTTGCCTGAATATTCATTAGGCTGGCCGTTCTTTATCCTTATCTAACGTTTATCTTCTCGGCGAGTTTCGTTTCTCAGTGTAGTTTTAATCCCGGGCTCCCAGTCCTCCTCCCCCTGGCCTGCTCCTCACCCTCCCTCTTCCTTCACCCGCTACTCCCTCCCGTTTCCCCCTCCCCGGCCCTCCCCTCGCCGGCACCCGAGTGACAGGCGCGGGGCCCTCCTTGCCGAAGCTCGGGGCTCCGGCGCTGGCGAATCACAGAGTGGTGGAATCTATTGCCTTTGTCTGACAAGTCATCCATCTCCCGGCGCGGGGAGGAGGAGGGGGTCTGGAGGGGGCTTTGCAGCTTTTAGAGAGACACACACCGGGAGCCCAGACTCCAGTCTCGGGCCGAGTCTTCTTGCAGCCGCAACCCACCTGGGGCCAGCACAGCGCTGCGGGCGCCGCTCGGCTCCTAGGCTGCCTCCCTCCCTCCTGGCCCTCCGGCCGCCGCGGCGAGCGCCTGCCTTTTCCGGGGGCGGGGGCCGGCTCGCGCGCTCCCCTCCCGCGGGCGCCGCTTGGACATCCCGGGGATTGCTACTTCTCTGCCAACTTCGCCAACTCGCCGGCACTTGGAGCGGCCCGGCTCCCCTCCCGGCGCCCTCGGGCGGCCCCTGCCCTGAGCCCTCTCCGTTCACAGCCTCTTAGACCACCGGGTTCCAGGAGAGCTGAGTGAGCCATCTTCCCCACCCGGCCTCAGCTCTGGCCGCAACTGGCGCGCTAGCCATGCGCCCCCTGTGTCCCTTGGCCCAGCCCGTCGCCCGGGGGCTGCTTTACTGACTGCCCAGCCGCGTGCCCCGACGGTGGCAAGTTGCAGCCGCTGCGGTTGCAAACCCCGGCGGGCCCGGAGGAGTCCCGGCGGGGAGCCCAGAGCGGCGCCCCCCGCCCTTGCGTACCCCGCAGTAGCCGGGCGCCCGCTCACCCTCCCTCCCCCACCGTCCCTTCCTTTTCTCCTCAAGTCCTGAAGTTGAGTTTGAGAGGCGACACGGCGGCGGCGGCCGCGCTGCTCCCGCTCCTCTGCCTCCCCATGGATATGCACTGCAAAGCAGACCCCTTCTCCGCGATGCACCGTGAGTACCGGCGCCCGGCTCTTGTCTCGGTTCCAATCCCATCTAGCCCCAGTGTTGTCCGGCCCCCTGCGCTCAGGTCTTATCCTAGAGGCCACCCCGGCTTTTTCTCGGCCCCTCCTTTCGTGCCCTGCCTATTTCTCTTACCTAGTGTTTCTCCTGTCTTTAGCTACTCTCTTCTGCTTTTTGACACCCCATGCTTATCGTTCTGTCTGCCTTTGTACCTTTGCTAGTGCTCCACCTGCCTTTGCTCCTTCCACCTGCTCCTCCTTACCTCGCGGGGTACATAGCCCTGGGCCCAGGTCCGAGCCACCCACTACTCCCTAGCTTTTGCCCTGGACTGAAGGATTAATTGACAGTTCTCTCTCTCTCTCTCTCTCTCTCTCTCTCTCTCTCTCTCTCTCTCTCTCTCTCTCTCTCTCTCTCCACCCTCCCCCTCATATCTACCTCTCTCAAACTTAGAGTTGTGGACCATCAGGAGGAGACTCCTAGCTTGAGCAGCCTAGGTGTCAGGACAGCGAAGTAGAAGCTCCTGGGGGTGTGACCCCCTTCTGAGCCTCAGCTCTCTTGTTCCTTCCAGCTTAGCCAAGGCTTCATGGGGACTGGTTTGAAATATTCCCATCCTCTTTCTTTCATCCTCACTTCTCCGCCTTCTCCTTCTCTTCCCTTTCAGCTAGGAACACGAGATTGGCAGGAGAAGGTGGTCACTTTTCTTGACTTTGCCCAGGGGGGTGATCGTTCTAAAAACAGTAAGGGGTTTTGAGAAGAAATCAAAGTCAGGAAGAAAGCAAGTAGTAGAGCCTTCCGAACCAGCTCCTAGATGCTCTGCATTCTGGAGCCTTCTTTGCCTGCCTCCACTCTCTGTTAAGGACCAAGCAGCCAGCGCCCTGGCCAGGGTGTCAGCAAGAATGGAAAAATGAGAGGGAAAGAACAAAAGAAAGGCAAATGCTATACCCAAGGAGAAAGGAAAGAGAAATCAAACCAAGAGGGGGAAATCAAGGAAAGAAAATAAAAAAATGTTATGGGGATGGAGAAACAGAAAGATAGGAAACGGGGAAATATCTAATGAATTTTGAATTTATCTAATTCATGCTAGGTCTTTAACTTGGAAAACTATTTGTCAGATATTTTCCTTTGCTTAAAAATATAAATAATATTCTGAATAGAAACCCTCTCCCCATGTATAGATTAATAATTAAGGATAATTTGTAACTTTCCACAAGGTAACTTTTTAGACCTAGCCTTGATCTGTGCTTTAAAATATGACACAATAAGAGAGAACCATGTTTTGTTTATTCCTTTCCTAAGCACACGTTTAACTTTACGGGACGATTAAAAAAAAAACTTTCGGAATAAAATATAGTTCCCTAAATAATTTTTAGGTAAAGGAAACCCAAGCGAGGGACTACGGGCCACTGCGGGTGTCTCGGGTAGCCGGGAAGCCTAGCTCTTTTTCGGAGGGAATGAAACAGTCCACACGCAGGTTCACCAAGGCGGCCAGCCTCCGTCTCGGCCCTTCTGCCGCTGCCTAGCTCAGTAATTTTTGGGGACTGCTTCCGGGACGCGCCAGTCAGGGCCAGACTCAGGGAACCACTCCGAAACCAAAAGAGGAGCAAAGCCAGCAGAAGGTGGTCGAAGGAAGGGAGAAGGGCACTGCGCGGGCCGGCAAGGCGGCCGGCTGGCGGGCGAGCAGCTACATACAGCCCGGGTCGGTGCCCTCGGCAGTAGCACATTCCAGGCCTGATTCAGCGCGGGTCCTCCGCGGTTCATCGGCCCTGAACTCCAGAAGTGCCCGGTTGCAATCCCCATCCCATATATTGGGGCAGAGGGGCCGGGCCCGGAGCCCGGTGAGGCTGAATTATTCATCTTTAATCTGCCCGCAGCTGCCGCCTTTTCATACCGGTAACGCGAGTTCTCCCGGGGCCTAAATTATTGATGGTCGGGGTTTGTAGGGCGGGGAGGGGGAGAAGAGTGGGACCAAGATGGGGAGACTATGGGGACCGGGGGGTGTAAGATAAGAGGTTCTGGCTTCCCGGAGCCTCTCGATTAGAGGCCTCTGTCCAGGGGCTTCTCCCAAGCTTGTTTTGGTCTCGGCAGAATGCTATGGGAAAGAGATAAAGGGGGCACGAGTTGTGCCCGCTTTCTCCGAAACTCGCTGGAGGCCATGGGGCAGTGGCTGCAGGTTGCAGACCTTGTCTGTCCTGACTCTGCCGCTAGAAGTCTCTGCTGTTAGATTGCTGAGTAACTGCTGCTGTAGGTTAACCGCTGCAGGTGCAGGATTTCTAGGCTGCTTTAGGCCGCGGAAAATGGGGCAGTTGGCAGCGGCCTCGAGCCTGGCACCCCGGTGGCCTTCTCAGCTTCCAGGTTGGGAGCCCCCCCACCCAGTTGCCTAGTTGGTCTGGAAACCAAGGGCTCTGTTCCGGAACATACTTCCTTACTGTTGGGTTTCCTGGGCAGCTGCTGAGGTCTGAGAGGTCAGAGGGTCCCGAACTGGCTTAGGCTGTAACACCCAGTGCCTGAGTCCTAACTCCGCAGGTGCGGTCCCTACCTACCATGCCACTCGGGGCTGGGGGAGACTCGGAGGACCCCAGCCCCGAGCAGCATAGTAGGCAAGAGAACCCCAGCAGCCCACGTTCGTCAGCGGCTGCTGGGGACGAGTGAGACTCTTAGCTGTCTCGCTGTCTCGGAGTGCAGCGGATCCCAAATCACTATCTCTTCTGCCATTTCTTCTTCACCTGGATTTCTTTCCATCTTAGATATTAGGGATGCAGAGGGAAAATATGGTTCCAAATATCTGAAGACAGAAAACAAAAAGGGAAGGAAGAACTCCCGATTAAAACAAAAAACAAAAAAAAAAAGCAAAAAACAGGGAAAGAGGATATCGTACAATTACAATTAAAAACAGATACAAGGGAAGAGGTAGGCAGCGAAGGTGAAAAGGGGCTGCTTTTGACTTAGTCCCTCTTTATACTGAATACCCCGCTGAGCTGAGTCAAGAGGACCCCGACCCTCCAAAATCGTCTGGCTCCAAGCCCTTGTGATACCCAAACAGCGCCTAGCCTGCGGCTGCTGGCGGATTCCTAGTCGGCAACAGTGCTGTCCCTGGCCCGGTCCTTTCTCTCCCCAACTCCCTTCTTTCATCCCTGCTGGCATTATTTCCTCTTTGTCGTTTGTTTTCCCTTTCCATTCATCGCGTCTGTTCTCTCCTGGCTTCTCTACTCTTCCCGCACTTTCTCCTTTGCAGCGCGCTAGTCTGAGAGGCGGGTTCTTCCCCAGGCCATCTTCTCGGTTCTTACAGCTAGCCGGGGTCCAATATCTATCTAATCCCCCTCTTTCCTGCACGCAAACAAGCCACCTTTCACCCCAAATCCCCGGATATGCCCCTTAGCCCTGCTTGCTCCCTTCGCACGTGGCTGGCCTCGGACCCTGACTAATGGCCGGTCCCTGCTGTTGTGGGGTGTTGTGTTTTTTCTTGTCTCTCCCCAGCAGGGCACGGGGGTGTGAACCAGCTCGGGGGGGTGTTTGTGAACGGCCGGCCCCTACCCGACGTGGTGAGGCAGCGCATCGTGGAGCTGGCCCACCAGGGTGTGCGGCCCTGTGACATCTCCCGGCAGCTGCGGGTCAGCCATGGCTGTGTCAGCAAAATCCTGGGCAGGTGAGGGCCGGGCGCTGCCTCCCTTTCCAGCTGAGGCTTTAGTTAAAAGTTGAGGTGCTAGGCACGAAAGGAAGGTCCAGACTTAAAGGGATCAAAAGACTGGCTGCCCCTTTTGAAAGGGCCGCTATGGTGGCTTAGCCTTGGAGTGAGGGTGGAGTAGAGTCTACCCAACATAACCCAGCTCCCTGGGCCTTCCGAGGAAGGCAGTTACATTCAGAAAAGGAGGGATTTTTCCCCCCAGCTAAGCAATGTGAATGGGGTTGGAAGAAGGGGCATCCCAAAAGGAGAAAAGACAGCATTAGGAAGGCTAAAGGAGGGTCCAGGTTCCATAGGGACTCTGGGCTTTAGATGGGATCAGCTCTGGCAGCAGGGGTCCTTCTCTGCTTCTTAAGTTGAGGGTAAGGCTTCCATTCCCCAGGGTGCCTGCTCTAGCCGCTGTCCATGCCCAGCCACAATGCCCTAGTCAAGCACCTTCTGGAGTCTGCTCAGCTACACAGGGCCTTTTTCCCTTCACACTGATGCCTAGGGAGGGAGAGCGGCTTAGCAGCTCTGGAGCTTGCAGCCCCCCTGCCCTTGCCACCACCGGCTTCTTGCTGACCCCGACGGCCTTCCTGGCCCAGGTACTACGAGACTGGCAGCATCAAGCCTGGAGTGATTGGCGGTTCCAAGCCCAAGGTGGCAACGCCCAAAGTGGTGGACAAGATTGCTGAATACAAGCGGCAGAACCCGACTATGTTCGCCTGGGAGATCCGTGACCGGCTGTTAGCTGAGGGCATCTGCGACAATGACACAGTGCCCAGCGTCTCATCCATCAACAGGTGAGCAAAGCCCCCCTGGGCCTGGAGAGCAGGGCTCCAGTTCCCTACTCATGCCTGTTGGGCCATCTCCCAGGGTCCATCTTCACTCTGTCCAGCCTCTATCCCTCCTTCCAGCCCCTAGCCTGAAGTCTTTGGGTAAGGAAAATGGACCTGAGAGGCATAAATAGACAGACAGACAGACAGACAGGGCTCTTTCCAATTCAGAGCTGAGTTTTCCCTGCCATGCTTCTCCCGCCGGTGTCCTGGAAATGAATCCAAGTGTTTGTGGTAATTAAGACTCCAAGATTACCCGCCTCGGGATCTAGAGACAATCACAGCCCATAGCAAAGCTTTTAAAATGACCACTGTCTATTCACCGCTTCCAAACAGACTTTTCTTTCTAAAGTCATGTACCCTTCCCCAGGGGCATCCAGAATCCTGACTCCTTTACCCTTTCAGCCAACTCCCACAAAGCTTGCCTCCCAGGAGCCCAGTCTTGCTAGCCAGCGCCACACAAATTTCCGGCCGAGAAGCACTGGCATCCAGGCCTACAAAGTAGATGCCAGCCACCAGCCAGGACTTGGCAGAGAGAAGGGGAGCTGGACAAGGACCGGGATGCCAGGCAGGGAGTGAGAGCAGGGTCCCTGCGGCTGACTCCTAGGAGATGCCCTCACCACTAGGCATGCCAGAAGGAGGCTGCAATCTTTTCCGTGCTGATAGGTTCAGACACTGGGACCATGCAGGCTCTAGTCAGTTCAGCTTGCAGGATACTTAGGTCTCTTAAGTCCCAGATCACTCTGGAGTGCTGTCTGGGAGATGGCAGGTCATGCTTTATGCATGTGCACCCCAGCCAGGGTATCAGTCTAGGGTGATTACAGAACATTCAGGCAGCCCTCAATCTCACCATCCCAACTGTTAGAGCCTGACCATGGTACACAGAGATTCAGGACTGCGAAAGTCACACTCCAGCCAGAAAACAGGTCGCCCTCATTTCCAGGGACCCCCAAATGAGAAGAGAGTTAAGGGTTTCATACTCTGTTATTCTTTGTACCCTTCATAGGCCCATTATCAGGACGACTAATAATTCAGATGGTGTTTCTCTCTGCAACTAACCTCACCTGTCTTTTTTTAATATTTTGCAAATGATATGGAATTATCCCAAATCATCCCGAAAACAGCAGGTAGAATTAGCTGGTAGAATGTACCTTGGCTAAAGAAGATTCCCTCTGCCACACTCATGCTGTAGCATACTGCAAGACGACCCCAGAAATTATCCCAGTGTGTGCCATCTGTATTAAAATGGTTATTCAGTTATGAACAGGGTAACATAATACTGATCGGCTAATTATACACCCTCCGAAACTCTCCAGCTCCCCGGGCCTGGCTCAGCTAGGTACTGGAAACGTGTAGCTGATTGACATTTAGACACTTTTCCAAAAGAGCTGGAGAATAACACTGGGTGGTTTGAGAAAGCAGTAAGTGCTTTGCGTTTAAAAGTCGAGAGGCTGGGAAGCTTGGGGATTGAGGCAGGTGTGACAGTTAGGGGAAGAGAACAACACTTCTTTTTCCTTTTTTTTTCTGAGCCACCCACCCAGAGACTTTGCCTCTAGACCAGCTGGTGGTCCCTGCCGTGAGCTAGAGCTGAGGCCTTAGGAGGACAGTAGCCGAGCCAAGAGTGACTGCAGTGAGGGGCAATGTCACCTGGCTGGGCAGCGGTGCCCTGGGGACTGTTTGGAGATACACTTATTGTCTGTGATGGGACTGCAAGCTTTTGGGAGAGTCCAAGACACATAAGTCACAGTGATTCGCTTCATGTGGGTGGGGTGTGGCAGCTACCCTGCCCAGCACCCTCCTGTCTGCTCCCCCTCCAACACATATCCATGGATGGCCGAGCTGTTTTTAAAGCTGGTTTAGGCACAAGTTTGAGGATGTTTCATTCTTAAAAAGTCCTAGAGTGCGGAGGACAAGTGACCCTAACATCAAACTCCAGAAGTCTGAAGGTGCATCTACCAAGCTATAAGAAAGTAGACTAGGAGCCGGGCAGTGGTGGCGCATACCTTTAATCCCAGCACTCGGGAGGCAGAGGCAGGCGGATCTTTGTGAGTTCGAGGCCAGCCTGGTCTACAAGAGCTAGTTCCAGGACAGGAACCAAAGCTACAGAGAAACCCTGTCTTGAAAATCCAAAAAAAAAAAAAAAAAAAGGTAGACTAGCGGGATGCCTGTGAGATGAGCCTTGGGGAAAGAATGGTCAGAGCCCAACCACTCTTAACAGCCAACAGTGGCTGCTGGCCTCAGGTGCCTGTTATGTGAGGTACCCACAGGCTTCCTTTGGGTGTGAAGAAGGAGGCATTTCTGGATAGGCATTGCTGAAAGGTGGTTTGGAGCATGAGCCTAGGAGCAGGGAAGCCACCAGCCAGCAACACGGGCAGCCCTGGCTCTGTAGTTAGACTTCAAGGCTTAATTTGTCAATGGGATCTATTAGGCTGTTCTAAATTTTGCTTTGGGAAGAATCTTCCCATAGTTGGTACTTTGGAAAAATTGGTTGAGGCTTTCCAGTATGTCACGGGTACACATTTGGGCACCCCAATCATCAATGTCATTCCTGTGGGTGCTCTGCCCTGAAGGGGAAGGTTCTTGTGGAGCCGCGTTTCTTGCAAATACCTGATAAAGGCGTGGCGTTCCTGCAGGTGCTGGTTGTATCACTGTAGGAAGGAACTGGAGATCTCCCTGTGTATACAATATGTACTGGGAAGTGGGGAGTGCCTGAGTTCAGAGCTTGGGGGATGGTAGTGTGTCCACTCATGTTGCTGTTGTTTTTGATACACACACATACACACACACACACACACACACACGTACATACATACATGTCCGGAATAAGGTGCTCAGGAGCCAGTATTGGCAAGAAAGGAAGTCTACACCTGCTCACGCACCTGAGCCAAAGGTTCTCGTCTTCTCCTCCCCCAAACAGATGCTGTCGCCACACTTGAAATATGCTGTTATGGCTATAAACTAAATTGCTTTTCATGCTTTAAAAATGGTTTTGGCATTCTTTGGTCCTGCCACAATAAAGCCCTGGCTGTCCAACCTGAGTTTTCCCCTGGCAAATCCCCATAGAAATGCTTCTCTGGGCCAAAGGTGTGTGGTAGGGAACCGTCCACACCCAGAAACCAATTGGCCAAAATCTTAGCTCTGAGCAGGTCGTGGAATTTATTGAATTGTTATAAATATAAATTACAGCTCAGCGTGGAGTTGCCAGCTCTTCAGCTTGTATGACACCACTGTTGGGGACAGTGTTTGTAAACAGGTGACTTTAGGTTGAAACCTGGTATGGGAGATGGCCTATGGGCAGGGGAGAGATGGAAGATCCATGTACGGAAAGAGGGGAAAGTTACCTTGTCAGGTTGAGTTTTTGACGAAGCAGGAAGGATTTTCCTGCTTGAGTCTTCAGGTTGGACTGTTGCCCTGGGTAGAGATCACTCCTTTGAGAGAACAGCAGGAACTCCAGGTGGAGTCTAGGGCTACTGAAGACCCTCTGGGAGTGGTCTCTGAGCTAGCTGATGGATGTCTTGAGGCTAGTCAACACTTTTTGGGGTCAAGGACTCTGCAACCTTAGATCTTTGCAGTGGACCCTCGGGGCTTGCCAATCACCAACCACCCCTGTATTCTTCCTTATCCTGTTTGGCTTGAAGTGAGCACATTTCTCCTTGCAGTGATAGCACTGGCTTCAGGACCGCTGCAGCCTCGTTGCCGTGTTAAGCGATGCCAGTTCCTGTCACTTCGGTGTCCCTGCTGTGTAATTCTCAGGTGTTTGTCACTGGTCTGGTTTTGGGCAGCGGGTTACCACTTGTTTTTTTAAGTGAGCTGGTAATCACTAATCGCAGCCATGGGGATTCTGGAGCCACATCCTAGACCAACATGTCTGTTCCTGCCTCTGAAATTCAGCTCTAGATTGCGTGGATTTGACTCTTGGACCAGGCTTGGCATGGAAGCTAGGGCAGAGGGGTGGCATTGCTTGTCACATATCTAGATCTTTGCAGCTGTCTGTCACCACTGTTGGTGACAGGTCAAGAGTCAGGGGCGGGTCAGTGAGTTAAGAAAAAGGCTTCATCCCAAAGAGGAATGAGAAAAATAGCACAGAGAACTGTCCTGGGGGCTGCAGGCCTTGCAGAAG